>NC_065582.1:85235469-85540344 GCF_024542745.1 Macaca thibetana thibetana | reverse complement strand
CCTGTGCCATGGTGGTTTGCTGCACCTTTCAACCCACCATCTAGGTTTTAAGCCCCACATGCATTAGCTATTTGTCCTAATGCTCATAAAAATGATGTTTTCTGAAAACAGATACTACTAGTCTGTGTGGGATACTATTTCAGCATCTTATTAAAAGCAAAAGTTGTATAAGTCCCATTGCTTTTAATAGGTGGCACTTTTCTACTAAATCTGGGAGTATTGTAATCCAAAACTAAAAATTAACAGATTAGAATATTCTAAATATAGAAGATAAATATTTAAGATACTAGATGTGGAAGGTATTACTGATCTTACTCTGAATGCATTTCTTATTTCTGTTCTATACCCAGGTGCTGTCATCTCTCACCTGGTTTCTCTAATTCTTGTGTAAGTATTTTAGTGTGTGAATAGTTGTTCAAATGAATGATTCTGCAAGAGGATGTGCACTGGAAGGTTCTATTTCATGATCTTGACATTGTCACTGGAGCACCCTCCTGGATGCATTTCTGTAGTCTTCAAAAGACCTTGGTAAGGAATGCCGGTTAAAATGTTAATAAAGTCTCTGAGCAAAGTTGCCTATACATAAAATCCAAGCTACTTGAGAGGTTGATGCTGGAGGATCCTTGGAGCACAGGAGTTTGAGATTTCAGTGAGCTATGATCATGCCACTGCACTCCAACCTGGGTCACAAAGCGAGACTTCATCTCTAAAAAATAAATATAAAATGTCAATGAAATAATGATTAAATAATCTCTAATATGTGAATTTGAATGATGAGAAGGAACCAAGATGATATCCACATGCCAATGGGCTTTAGTTGCTGAATATTTAACAAACGTGGGGTGTCTGGAAATTATTATTCTTGGTGGTGTTAGAAACTTGGTAGATGTGTGCAGCAAGTCAATATGTCAAAATGCCAGGTTGCAGCAGAGAAAGAGGTGTAATCGTGGGGCCACTGAACAAAGAGAAAAGAAGAAACCTCAAATTCATTTCTCAATGGAGTTTGCGACTAAGGCTTTTAAGAGTTTCTGAGTGGACCTAAATGTGGAGATCATTGATTGGCTGAAGAGTGCAGGGTGAAGTCATGGGGCAGGGAGATGAAAAAACTATAGTCTTTTGCTGACTCAGGTCTATTGTGGGGGGTCTTTGAACTGGTTGGTGTCAGTTGTGCCACTGAAAGTCAGGATCTGCTTAAACAATTCTTAAACAAAGGTCTTATGATTGTAATATGGAGATCCTATCTATCTTAAACAAAAACCTTATGACTAATGTCAGAAATTTTATCTATAGGAACAATAGGGATGCAAATGGTCTGTATCTAGAGCTACATGACTTTCGGTTACATGGCAGTGAGTCAAAGTGCAGCCTGATTAATGCTTAAATATAACTCAATTTATGTCCACAATTCTTGTTAACCCTGGGAGGATGGCTTCTTCACGACCTGCTACCAGAATGCTTATTCTGGTCTCAGGCTACAAGGAAGCAGAGGACTTAGGGAATTTGGCCTGCATATGCTCAAGGAGATGGCTCCTTTTTCAGATAGACTTAAACACTCTTGCTCTGAAGAAGAAAGCCTCTGCTTTTATTCAGACGAGATACCCAAGTGAGGGCCTCAGTGAACATCTGACAAAAGCTTCTGTTAGCACAATTCATCTGGCTGACCCTGGCTGATACTTCCAAATTTGACTTAAACATATTTCACTGAGTCTAAGACACCAGTGGTTCTAAGACAGATCATTATTTACTATGTAAGAGAAAAAATGATGACATAAAGGTAAGATTCTAGTGTCTGTCATTCAGGGTTCTACAGAGAAACAGAACCAATAGGAGATAGAGAGATAGAAAGACAGAAGGATGAGAGGGGATTTATTAGGATAATTGGCTCACATGATTAGGGAGACCCAGAATTCCCACGACATGCCATTTGCAAGCTGGAGACCCTGGGACGCTGGTTGCATGGCTCATTCCAAGTCCAAAGGCCTTAGAACTAGGGGAGCTGATGGTGTCTTTGATAATCAGAGACTGAAGGTGTGACCACTCCAGGGGGCAGCTGGTATAAGTTCTTGATTCCAAAGGCTGGAGAGCCTGGAGTGCTGATGTCCAAGAGAAAGAGAAGAAGAGCATTCCAGCTGCAGGGGAGGAGGGGAGAGAGAGAGAGACAGAGAGAAAGAATTGCCTTTTCTCTGCCCTTTCTATTCTATTCGGGCCTCTAGTCAATTGGATGATGCTTGCCCACATCCATTCGTCTGGGGGCCCAGATAGAATAGAAGGGCAGATCTTTCCCACTCGGTCCACATACTCACACACCAATCTCCTCTGCCAACACCCTCCAAGACATACCCAGAAATAATGTTTTACCAGCTCTCTAGGTATTCCTTAATCCAGACAAGTTGACACCTGAAATTAATCATCACAGACTCTAAGATGCATCTCTAAAGTGTCTTAAGGGTCTGTGATGTGCGTATTAAGATGCACAGATTCTAAGATGCAGAGAAAACATGCATCTTAAAATAGAATAAATAATCTTCTCTCCACCTGAATCCAAGTCTTTCCTAGTTGGGGATGCCTAAACTTCAAAAACTTAAATAAGCCATCAGCTTATTCATTGTCTTGTGCTTTACACAGGGGTTTTATCTTTCTCTTTCCACTTTGCCCCAGCCCTCCGTCATATACTGTAGAAATTGCATAAAATCACGAGCTGTTACATTATGGGGGAGCCCCAGCTTTCTGTGTATCTGTGTATCATACTATCTGGCCTTGATAGTATGTGGATGTATGGGTGCAGATTATGACAATCTTTTTTTCTCCCTTGGATATTTTTGTCTGATAATAAAAATTGTTATGTTGGTAAGATGTAGTTAATCTTGGCAATTCTTCCCTTAGTGCCTCTTTAAGAGTTCTGTCTGGGAGAGAGTACCTACTTCTCTAGGTTTCCTGATTCAGTCTATGCTGAATGCTGAGTTGCAGTCCTCCCGGGTGACATCTTCTGCTTCTGAACAGTTAATAGAAAACTCCCTTCTTCCCTCCAGCCAATATCATTCATAACAATTGTGTTTTGAGCCCCTTCAATGTTTCAGGCACTATTATAGGCTCTATTGAATATAACATATTCGATAGCATTACTGATAGGAATGACAAGAGCCAACTGTATTTGAGCAAAGATATGAAGAATGTGAAGCAGTGGGCTATGTGGCTATCTAAAGGAAGAAAGTCCCTGGGAGGGAGTAGCAAAGGAACAGTTTCGTTGTGCATAGTAGAATGTGCATAGTGTGTTTAAGAAACAAGGCAACAAGGAATACGCCAGTGTGGCTGAAGTAGAATAGGACAGTAGTGGGAGAGATGAGCAGAGAGATGTTGAGGAGAGGGCAGACAAATGTAAAAGACTTTGATTTTTACTCTGAATGAGATGGGAAGGCACTGAAGGATTTTATACAAAGGATTTTATACTCTGACTTTATTTTAAATGCATATGTTAAGTCTATGTGAAGGGAGAACTTTAGCATGGAAGAGTGGAAACAATGAGACCAGACAGAAGGCTAGTACAATAATCAAAGATGCTAGCACCTGCAAGGGTTCCAGTTGAGGACTAAACTCTGATTTTTTTTATCTTGCCCAAATTCTTATCTAAGAAGGGATCTGGGGAGTCATGTCCTACAAATCATAAATTCTCATCAGATGCATTTTATTTAATCCTATATATCATGATTTACTTTCCAAACTGACTCTGGCATAACGTTATGAGACAAAGAAGAAAATCCAAATATTTTACACCAAAACATGTTTCTTTGCCATATTTTGAAATGATCCTGTAAAGCTATTCTTTGTGGGGGAAAATTTGCATCTGTGAAGAATCTCTATTAACATAGCTAGATCTTTTTCTTCCAGACCCTCCCAATCCTAAACAGATTAACTAAGATCTGAATAGGAAACATTTGTCACCTATAGCCTGTAAGGGCAGTCACTCTAAGACTTCAAAAGAATTTTGATCTCTACAATCTTTATCTTAACCTGAACATTCCATTGTTTCTATCTATCCCAGGTCTTTAGACAAACTCAGCCAATTGTCAACCACAAAATGTTTAAATTCACCTATAGCGTAGAAGCCCCCACTTTGAGTTGTTCCACCTTTCTGGACCAAACCAATGTGTTTCTTAAATGTATTTGATTGATGTCTCATGTCTCTCAAAATGTATAAAACCAAATTGTGTCTCGACCACCTTGGGCACACGTTCTGAGGACTTCCTGAGGGCTGTGTCATAGGCCATGGTCACTCATATTTGGCTTAGAATAAATCTCCTCAAATATTCACAGGGTTCGACTGTTTTCGTCGACACAGTGGTGGAGATGGTAGGAAGTATTCAGTTAGTCCTGGATATGTTTTGTATGGAAATCTGCCAGGTTAGATTGACTAAAGGGTAGGGAATGGAGTCCAGGATGACTCAGGGTGTTTGGCCTGAGTAGCCTGAACATTGAAGTTGCCATTGACTGAGATGGACAATCATGTGGGAAAAACGGTTTGAGGGGAAGAATTAGGAGATCAGTTTTGTGCATCGTGATGGTTAATACTGAATGTCAACTTGACTGGATTGAAGGATGCAAAGTATTGTGCCTGGGTGTGTCTGTGAGGGTGTTGCCAAAGGTGATTAACATTTGAGTCAGTTGGCCGGGCGCGGTGGCTCAAGCCTGTAATCCCAGCGCTTTGGGAGGCCAAGACGGGCGGATCACGAGGTCAGGAGATCGAGACCATTCTGGCTAACACGGTGAAACCTCGTCTCTACTAAAAAATACAAAAAAACTAGCCGGGCGAGGTTGCGGGCGCCTGTAGTCCCAGCTACTCGGGAGGCTGAGGCAGCAGAATGGCGTAAACCCGGGAGGCGGAGCTTGCAGTGAGCTGAGATCCGGCCACTGCACTCCAGCCTGGGCGACAGAGCGAGACTCCGTCTCAAAAAAAAAAAAACAAACAAAAAAAACCACATTTGAGTCAGTGGGCTGAGTGCCATGGCTGATGCCTGTTTTCCCAGGCTGAGGCGGGAGGATCACTTGAGGTCAGGAGTTCGAGACCAGCCTGACCAACATGGTGAAACCCCGTCTCTACTAAAAATACAAAAATTAGCCGGCCATGATGGCAGGTGCCTATAATCCCAGCTACTCAGGAGGCAGAGGCAGGAGAATCGCTTGAACTTGGGAGGCAGAGGTTATAGTGAGCCAAGACTGAGCCATTGCACTCCAGCCTGGACGACAAGAGCAAAACCCCATATCAAAAAACAAAACAAAACAACAACAAAAAAACATTTGAGTCAGTGCACTGAGAGAAGCAGATCCACCCTCAATGTGGGTGAGCACAGTCTAATCAGCTGCCAGCGTGGCTAGAATAAAGCAGGCAGAAAAATGTGGAAGAGGACTTGCTTAGTCTTCTGGCCTTCATCTTTCTCCCATACTAGACGCTTCCTGCTCTCAAACATCAGACTCCAAGTTCTCAGCTTTTGGACTCTTACACCAGTAATTGCCTGAGGCTCTCGGGCCTTCAGTCTCTGGCCACAGACGGAAAGCTGCACTGTTGACCTCCCTACTTTTGAGGTTTTGGAACTTGGACTGGCTTTCTTTCTTCTCAACTTGCAGATGGCCTATTGTGGGACTTCACCTTGTGATTGTGTGAGTCAGCTCTCTATAATAGCACCCCTTCATATATACATCTATCTTATTCTGTCCCTCTAGAGAACCCTGACTAATAAAGGCATGTTAAATTGGAGATGCCTGTTTAATATTCAAGTGGAGTTTTCTGCTGTTCAATACTATGTGAAGATTCTGCAGAATCACTAATATACAGAGTGAGGTTAATTACTCTTCTGTTTGTCATATGTCTTCCATTTGTCATATCTCCACATTTTTGGACTGCTCAAGAGGGCGAACATGATATTAGATACCTTCTATCGTGTACACAAGATTTAAGAGAGACTTCTCATGATGTCTTTGTGAACTGAAGTGAGTCATAAATACTGATTAGTTGTCTAACCTAACTATTAGTAATATGTATAATCTTGTCAATATGCTTTTCTGGTATTGTTATTCTTTCTATTTTTATCAACTATTCTAAATTATGATGATTGTTAGTTATTTAATTCTACTTAGATGTTTGTAAATCCCATTCATATTTAGCTATGTCAGTGCATATTAATAACTAATATGTTTTATATTACTTGAACTGCTTTATTTTTTAGAAAAGATAATGATTAATTGAATCATATGCTGTGATGTGTTCCTTTGTTACTCAGGCCTAAAGAGAGTCTTGGAACATTAAGTTGTCTCCTGAGAGCTTGCTTAGTGGGAGAATCTGACTTGCAGATAATGCCAAGGGGACAATACAAGTCTAGCCCAGACCTTTTAAGTAGAAGCAAATATTCTGCAGCAGACATAAAAATAATAAAATATTACTTTCATAATCAGGTAAAAATCTACATAAAAATGTTAGAGCTCATTCATATGTATAATTGCCACATACAAGAATAAGAAAGCAGAGAATATAATAATGATATAAAAATTCCTAAAGTCCTAATTATGAACCTGTAAACTTTTTAGGGTCACCTGTTAATCCTTAATTAAATTCTACTTTGACAACTGAGGTTACTTACTTCATTAGCATTCTTGAATTTGCATATAATTTGCATTTTAAAATTTGTTGTTTTCTCAAGATTCTCTTTACTAGTTCTATTTGTACTGAACGATGTCATTGCTGTTTATTTAATTCCCTTCTTAATATCTCTAACAATTCTCATTTGGTGAAGCAAAAATGTAAAAATTTAGGGAGCAAAATGACAAACATGAGTACTTTAAATGTGGAATATTAAATGGTACTAATAGTTCAGGCAGGTTTGGTCTTTGGCAATAAGGACTTTTTGTTGGAGTAGGAGTGGCAATTTCTTTTTTTTTTGAGATGGAGTCTGGCTCTGTCGCCCAAGCTGGAGTGCAGTGGCTCGATCTCGGCTCACTGCAAGCTCCGCCTCCGGGGTTCACGCCATTCTCCTGCCTCAGCCCCCACGCCTGGCTAATTTTTTTGTATTTTTAGTAGAGACAGAGTTTCACCGTGTTAGCCAGGATGGTCTTGGTCTCCTGACCTTGTGATCTGCCCGCCTCAGCCTCCCAAAGTGCTGGGATTACAGGCCTGAGCCACTGCGCCCGGCCGGCAATTTCTTTTTTTAAAGGACCAGATAGTAAATATTTCATACTTTCAGGGCATGTGGTTTCTGTGGCATATACTCAACTCTCCCTTTGTAGAACAAAAGAAGCCATAGAGAATCTGTAAACTAATGGGCTACATTTCAATAAAACTTTATTTACAAAAACAGGCATTGAAGTAGATTTGGCCATGGGTAGTAGTCTACAAACCCCTGTTGGAGCCCAGATGCTTCACTTTGACTTTCAAGTGTTTAGGATTCACTGAGAAAATCATCCTACTGTCAAATTTCCATCCATCTGCCTATTATCTATGCATTATTTATACTTTCTTCAAGTGACTTTTATTTTAATATGTATAACATCTTAGGGTAAAACATTCCATAATACATTCTTTCTGTGGAAGACTTTGGGACCTGTTTTTTTATTTTTTCTTTTTAAATTCACTTCAGATACCTATGGAGCATTTGAAATATGCCAGGCATGTAATACAAGCTAAATTATACAGCCATGAACATGCCAACCTGTGCCCTTATAGAGCCAACATTTTAGTGTTTCACACTAAAGTATTTACTGTCTAATGTAATGGTGTGATAATCGCCATGATGGAAGAAAAAGTGTTCAGGGATTAAATGAGGGTGTCAGGGAGGGCTTTCTAAGTGTTATCTAAGAGGGAAGTGATATCTAAGTGACATCTAAGCTAAGAGCCAAACGGTAGATAAGATTTATCTACATGAAGAAGTGTGGATAAATATTTTGCAGAAGGAGCAGTTAACAGTTTGTTTTTTAAACAAGAAAAAATAATATGAAAGCATACATTTTTAAAGCAGTGGAAGAAACAGTATCTAAAGTTATAATTTTATCTTAAAATTAAATGGATTAAAATATGCTCATGAAGAACATATAGGACATTTTAATTTATTTCAACTTTTATTTTAGATTCAGGGAGTACACGTGCAGTTTGTTACATGGGTAAATCATGTGTCACTGGGGTTTGGTGTACAAATGATCTCATCGCCCTGTTAGTGAGCATAGTACCTGAGAGCAATTCAACAAGCACAAACCAAACAAACCCATTTAAAAAATGGTCAAAAGACATGAACAGATACCTCTCAAAAGAAGACATATAGGTGGCCAACAAATATGTGAAAAATACTGAACAGCTTGCAGTTCTCTAAGTAAGAGGGAATATAGTGTTACCTGGGAGGTCCTTGCTCCCAGAGCTCCAAAGATGGTGGCAGGGCCCCTTCCAAAATGGCTACAGGCCACTTCCAAGATGGTGGCAAGACTCGTGTTCTCTGACACAGGGTTCTTGGCCTCACAGATTCCAAGGAATGGAATCTTGGGCCATGTGGTAAGTGTTATAGCTCTATTAGAAGCCATGGGTCACGGAAGAGAACTGTGGAACCCAGTGACTAGTGTTTAGCTCGATTAGGATGAACCCAGGCACTTAGCTATGCAGGAACAATGGCCAGCCTTTAGCCGGATAGGGAGTGGCAATGGGTGCCTTGCTGCATCCGGAGCACAGTGGACACCCTGCCAGATCCACAGGGATGGAAGTCAGCAGTGGGTCTGCCACAGCGGCAAACAGCAATGGTAGACTGCCAGCGAAAGCTCAGCTCCAGCCGTAACAAAACACGGACCAGAAGAGTGGGTTGCAAGATTTAATAGAGTGAAATAGAGTGAAAACAGAGCTCCTGTATTGCGGGGTGGGCGGGGAGGGGTGCTGTTGCCCTCTCCAATGCCTGGGTTTATATCCTGATCCTTGTCCCTTCTGCTGTGCTCTCAGGCAATAGATGATTGGCTATTTCTTTACCTCCTGTGTTTGCCTAATGAGCATTTTAGTGAGCTCTCTGACTGATCGGGTGTGGGCTAAGTTAGAAGTCCCGTGTTTAAAGGTGGATGCAGTCACCTTCCCAGCTACGCTTAGGGATTTTTAGTCGGCCTGGGAAATTCCAGCTAGTCGTGTCTTTCAGTAGGAGTTGACAGAATCGAAGGAAGCTTGTGCTTTATAGCAGTGCCTATTAACTGGAATGCTATGGCATACTGTGATATTCCAAACTCTTTGTAATTTTGATCTCTAAAGAAAAATTATTTTTTCAGAAAAATTATAGAAGTGAATTTAAGAGGAAAGACTGAACTCAACAAGCTATGGGTGTAAAGCAAGCCACAACTTGCTTTAAGAGTGAAATGTTAAGTGTAATATAAATGGAGTCAAGGAAAGATTTTGACTTAAAATAAGTGCTCAACATTATTAATCATCAGATAAATACAAATTAAAACCACAGTGAAACATCATCTTACACTAGTCAGAATGGATATCATTAAAAAGACAAAAAAGTAACGTATTGAGGAGGATGTGGAGAAAATGGAACTCCTAGAAACTGCTAGTGGGATTGTAACTTACTACAACCTCCATGGAAAACAATATGGGGATTTCTCAAAGACCTAAAAATAGAACTACCATTGACCCAGCAGTCCACTAATGTGTATCTATCCAAAGGAAAGAAATCATTACATTGAAAAGATACCTGTTTATCACAGCACTATTTGCAATAATAAAGATATGGAACCAACCTAAGTGTCCATCAATGGAAGACTAGATACAGAAAATGTAGTATATATACACAATGGAATACCGTTCAGCCATTAAAAAAGTGAAATCATGTCTGTTGCAACAACACAGATGACACTGGAGGCCATTAGATAAAAGAAGTCAAACACTGAAAGCCAAATATCGCATGCTGTCACTTATAAGTGGGAGCTAAATAATGTGTACACATGGACGTAGAGTGTGAGATAATAGACAATGGAGACTCAGAAGGATGAGGTGGGGGAGGGTGGTGGATGATGAGAGATTACTTAATGGGTACAATACATGTTATTTGGGTAATGGGTGCCTAAAAGCCCTGACTTACTGCAATGTAATCTATGCATGTAACAAAATTATACTTGTGCCTCATAAATCTATACAAATTTTTTAAAACATAAAAATAAAATGTTTGTACTTACTTATATTAAAATTATACATTCATAAAGTGTAAAGTGTCAAATAATTCTTTTTGTTGTTGTTGTTGTTGTTGAGACATAGTCTCGCTCTGTTGCCCAGGCTGGAGTGTAGTGGTGCAATCTCGGCTCACTGCCAGCTCTGCCTCCTGGGTTTATGCCATTCTCCCGCTTCAGCCTCCCGAGTATCTGGGACTACAGGTGCCCGCCACCACGCCCAGCTATTGTTTTTGTATTTTTGGTAGAGATGAGGTTTCACCATGTTAGCCAGGATGGTCTCCATCTCCTGACCTCGCGATCTGCCTTCCTTGGCCTCCCAAAGTGTTGGGATTACAGGCCTGAGCCACTGCGCCTGGCCTGAAGTGTCAAATAGTTCTATAAAACTTTTAACCAAACTGTAATTCTTGTTGCCCACTATTTTTAAATGTCTAAAATCAGTTAAACACTTTTAGCTGATATCTTTCATATTAATCATTGAACTTTTAAATAAAATGCTTATATGGCTACTATTTCATATTTTATTTTCATTTTTAAGCATTATCTATTATATTTTTATGGAAAATAAATATTTGGTCTCTCACCAACACACACACACACATACACAGCTCATGTTCTGCAGTCTCATATCTGAGCTTGAATTCTGCTTTGATATTTATTAATTATTATATTATGACTTGGCATTCAAGCTGGTTCTTGCATTCTTTCAACAAGTCCTGTTTACTTCATAAGCATTTCTTTACTTTGTGGCACACGGAATGGATGTTCCAGGCTCACCTTACACCTTCTGTGTCCTAGATATGAAATTGACCATTTCTCTGAGATCCAGTTTATTTTAGTTAGAAGTGGTATGTCAAAACCAAAATCTAGGCTGGGCATGGTGGCTCACACCTGTAATCCCAGCACTTTGGAAGGCTGAGGTGGCTGGATCGCTTGAGCTCAGGAGTTTGAGACCAGCCTGGGCAACATGACAAAACCCTGTCTCTACAAAAAATACAACAAAATTAGCCAGGTGTGGTGGTGCTCACCTGCTGCCCAAGCTACTAAGGAGGCTGAAGCAGGTGGATCGCTTGAACTTGGGTGGCGGAGGTTGCAAGGAGCTGAGATCATGACACGGCACTCCAGCTTGGATGACAGAGCAAGACCCTATCTCAAAAACAAAAACAAAACAAAAACAAGCCAAATTTGTGAGCACATTATTATGCTGTGCCATTCCAGTATCACAGCATTTTACTGTAGGTGCTGCAAGCTAGTTCTTATGTGTTTTAACATCTTCAAGGTCTACGTCCCTCTCATAATTCTTTCATTTTAGTGTTTTTCTAGATAATTTTACATGTACATTGCATTATTCCTATAAACTTTAGCATGAACATTCTAGCTACAAGAACTTTTTGTTATTTTTGCTGAGATTGAATTTAATTTATAAATTGTTTTAGAGAGAACTAACATTTTGATGATGTTTGTGGTTGTATGCAAGAATAAGAGATGTCCATTCATGTGTTTGTATTGCCCACTTTCGTGTCTTCCTGAAGGTTTTAGAGTGTTTTTTGTATAGGTATTAGTCAGTTTTCAAGTTTCTTCTCATTTTATGACTTTTGTTGTTACTTTATATTTTTACTTTCATTATATATTTTAACTGGTTATTATTGGTGTATAAGTAGTTCATTGATTTTGCATGTTAATTTCATATTTGGTTGCCTTACTAAATTATTTTTATCTTTTTTATGTTAGTTTTTCTAGTGTTTCCCAGGCAGAGTAACTGACAAAGCTACAGTTAGATAGGTGGAATATGTTCTGGTTGTCTATTGCATAGTAGAATGACTGCAGTTAATAATAATGTTTCATATATTTCAAAATAGAATAGAGGTTTTTGAATATTTTCATCACAAAGAAATGATAAATGTTAAAGGTGATGGGTATGGCAATTACCCTGATTTTATCAGTCACAAAATTTGTACATGTATCAAGATATCACATTGTACCCCATAAATATGTATAATTATTATGTTAATCATAATTAAAAATGTAAAAATATAAAAAAACAAAATTAGCCACCAAAATAAAAAAAAGAAATGAAAACATCAAATCATTGATCTAAGCTTCTATCTTGAAAACTGGAAAATAGATGATTAAAGCCAAAGCAAATATAAGAAAGAAAATAATAAAGGTAAGAGAAAATCAATGAGTTAAAAACAAATGATGAAACCAAAGAAATAAAAAGGAGGCTCTTGAAAAAGAGTAATAAAATCTATAAACCTCTAGCTAGACTGATTAAAAAATGGAGAGAAGAAACAGGCTACTTATATAAGGTATAAAGTAAGGGAGCTCACTACAGATCCTATAGATACTAAAAATAATAAGGGGATACTATAAACAACATTATCTTAATAAATTCAACAAAACAGATAAAACAGACAAATTCCTTTAAAGACATAAATTGATGAGATTCACCAAAAGAGAAGTAGAAAATGTAAATAGTCCTATTTTAAACAAACCAGAAATCTCATTTTAGATATTTACCGAAAAGAAAAACACATTGCCCACATAAAATCACTATGCATGAATGTACATAGCAACTTATTCATAATAATAAAAATCTAGATATTATACAAGTGTTTATCAACAGGTGAATGGACAAGCAAATGTCCATGCAATGGAATTCTACTCAACAATAAAAAGGAAGGATATACTGATACTTTCAACAATATTGATAAATATTGAAAGTATTATGCTGCGTGAAACAAGGCAGACACAATGAAAAACATTCTATATAATTCTAATCACATAAAATTCTAGGAAAGGCAAACTATCTATAGATTATTTTTTTCTTGACAGAGTCTCGCTCTGTCACCAGTGGCATGATCTCAGCTCACAGCAAGCTCCGCCTCCCGGGTTCACGCCATTCTCCTGCCTCAGCCTCCTGAGTAGCTGGGACTACAGGCACACACCACCACGCCCAGCTGATTTTTTTGTATTTTTAGTAGAGACGGGGTTTCACTGTGTTAGCCAGGATGGTCTTGATCCCCTGACCTCGTGATCCGCCCACCTCGGCCTCCCAAAGTGCTGGGATTACAGGCATATATTTATAGATTTTACATCAGTTGTTGCCTGGTATTGGAAGAGAAGATGTTGACTTCTAAAAGTTATGAGATATCTTTTTGTTATGATGGTTACATAGATATATAATTTTGTCAAAACACATCAAACAGTATGTTTATAAGGGCATTTTATTGCATGCAAATATAGTGAATGTAAATATATATTATGATATTAATTAAAAGGAAGCATGAAGGGAGAAGGCCAAGCAAGATGACCGAATAGAACCTTCCAGTGGTCATCCTCCAGTAAGAACATCAAATTAAAAAACAATTCACACAAGAAAGCACCTTCATAAGAACTAAAAATCAGGTGAGCCATCACAGTACCTGGTGTTAACATCACAGCAAGGAAAGAGCCACTGAAGAGGGCAGAAAATGACAGTCTTGGATTGCTGACACCACCCCTCCCACATTACCTGGCAGTGGTCACATGGTGCAGAGAGAGAATCTGTGTGCCTGGAGGAAGGAGAACACAGTGATTGTGGGACTTTGCATTGAAACTCAGTGCTGCCTGTCATAGCAGAAAGCAAAACAGGGCTGAATTTATCTGGTGCCCAAGTAGGCAGCTTTTAGATCAGCCCTTCCCAGAGGGGAATCACTCATCCCAGTGGTCACAATCTGAATTCCAGCTAACCCTCCGCCCCACCACAGGCTAAAGGGCTCTGGAGTTCTAAATAAACCTGAAAGGCAGTCTAGACCACAATGAATGAAATTCCTGGGCAAGTCCTAGTGCTACTGGGCTCACAGCCAATGAACTTGGGGTGCATGTGACCTAATGAGACACCAGCTGATGCAGATAAAGGAATGCTTGTGTCATCTCTCCCCTAACCCCAGCAAGCACAGCTTGAAGTTCCAGGAGACACTCCTACCTTCTGCTTGAGGAGAGGAGAGGAGAGAGTAAAGAGGACTTTGTCTTGCAACGTGGATGCTGGCTCAGTCACAGTAGAGTAGAGCACTGGGAAGAGTCCTGGGGCCCTGATTCCAGGCCCTACCTCCTGGTCAGCATTTCTAGACACACCCTGACCAAGAGGGGAAGCTTCTGCTTTGAAGGGAAGAACACAGTTCTGGCAGGATTCATTACCTGCTGACTCAAAAATGCTTGGGCCTTAAATAAACATCAGTGGTTTCCAGACAGTTCTCACAGCAGGCCTTAAGTGAGACCAAGGGATGTGTTGGTATCGAGTGTGACCCAGTGCATTCCCAGCTGTGCTGGCTATGGGGGGAGACTCCTGCTTGAAGAAAGAAGAGGGAAGAGTGAAGGAAACTTTGTCTTCTGGCTTGGGTACCAGCTCACCTTAGTGAGGTAGAGCACCAAGCAGGCGTCTAGGGTCCCCACTTCCAAGCCTTGGCTCGGGGATGGAATTTCTGGACTGCCTTGGGCCAGAGGAAAGCCCACTGCCCTGAATGGAGAGACCCAGGCCTTGCAGCATTTACCAAAAGTTGACTGATGAGCCCTTGGGCCTTGAGTGAACATTGACAGTAGCCACACAGTACTCACTATGGGCCTGCGGCAATGGTGGCCACAGGAAGAAACTCCTGCTTGAGGAAAGGAAAGTGAAGAGTGGGAAGGACTTTGTCTCATGGCTTGGTTACCAGCTCAGTTATGTGAAATAGAGCACCTAGGTAGATTTCTAATGTTTCTGCCTGGAGGCCCTGACTCCCAGATGGTGTTTCTGGACCTGTTGTAGGCCGGGGAGAGCTCACTATCTTGAAGGGAAGGACACAAGTCTTGTTGGATTGGTGGCTTGCTGACTGAAAAGCCCTTGGGCCTTGAGTTAACACATGGGCCTGGGTGAGACCAAGTGATGAGCTAGCTTCAGTTCTGACACAGCAGAGTCCCAGAGGTGGTGGCCACAGGGGTGCTCGTGCCACCCCTCTCCCAGCTCCAGGCAGCTTAGCAGAGAGAGAAAGACAACATTTGTTTGGGAGACAATAAGGGACAAGAACAAGAAACTCTGCTTGGTAATCCAGAGAATTATCTCAGATCTTAATCAAGACCAGCAAGGTGGTTCTGCAAGAGTTATATTATTACTGGGCTTGGGGTGCCTTCTATTGCAGATACAGCTGCAGGGACCAAAGACTTAGATCACAACACTCAATTCCCTTTTTAATACTTGGAAAGCCTTCTCAAGGAGGATGGGCATAAACAAGCCCAGACTGTGAAGACTACAATCAATGTCTAACTCTTCAATGCCCAGACATCAACAAACATCCACAAGCAGCAAAACCATCTAGGGAAACATGACCTCACCAAATAAACTAAATAATTCACCAGTGACCAATCCCAGAGTGACGGAGATATGTGACCTTTCAGACAGAGAATCCAAAATAGCTCTTTTGAGCAAGCTCAACAAAATTCGAGATAGCACAGTGAAGGAATTCAGACTCCTGTCACAGATTTGCAAGACAAAAAAAGAAAACAAAAAACATGAAAAGAAAAAAAATAAAACAAAGAAAGAAACAAACAGAATCCTATCAGATAAATTTAACAAAGACATTGAAACAATTTTTAAAAATCAAGCAGATGTTCTGGAGCTGAAAAATTCCATTGACATACTAAAAATGTATCACAGTATTTCAAAAGCAGAGTTGATCAAACGTAAGAAATAATTAGTGATCTTGAAGACACGTTTATTTGAAAATACACAGTCAGAAGAGACAAAATAAGAATAAAGCACACCTACAAGATAAAGGAAATAGACTCAAAAAGGCAAATCTAAGAGTCATTGGTCATATACAGGAGGTAGAAAGGGAGAGAGATTAGGGTAGAAAGTGTATCCGAGTGGCTAATAACAGAGAACTTTCCAAATCTAGAGAAATATTATCAATATTCACACATAAGAAGGTTATAGTACACAAAGCAGATTTAACCTAAGACTACATCAAGACATTTAATAATCAAACTTCCTAAGATCAAAGATAAATAAAGGATTTTAAAAGCAGCAAGAGAAAAAAACAAATTACATACATCTCAGTGGAAACCTTAAAGGCCGAGAGAGAGTGGCATAACATATTTAAAATGCTGAAGAGAAAACAATCCTTTTATCCTAATTTAGTAGACCAGACATGGTGGCTCATGCCTGAGATCTCAGCACTTTGGGAGGCCAAGGTGGGTGGATCATCTGAATTCAGGAGTTTGAGACCAGACTGGCCAACATGGTGAAACCCCATCTGTCCTAAAAATACAAAAAAATAGCCGAGTGTGGTGATGGGCACCTGTAATTCCAGCTACTCAGGAGACTGAGGCAGAAAATTGCTTGAACCCAGGAGGCAGAGGTTGCAGTAAGCCAAGACTGCACCACTGCACTGCAGTCTGGCTGACAGAGCGAGACCCTTTCAATGCTCCACCAAAAAAAGTACATCCAGCAAAAATATCCTTCAAACATGAAGGAGAAATAAAGCCTTACCCAGATAAACAAAAGCCGAGGGACTTCATCAACACCAGATCTCTCCTACAAGAAATGCTAAACAGAGTTCTTCAATCTGAAAGAAAAAACATGTTAATGAGCAATATGATATCTGAAGGTAAAAAGCCCACTGGTAATAGTACACATACACAAAGAATATTATAACACTATAACTGTAGTGTGTAATTACTCTTAAGTAGAAAGACTAAAAGATTAAGAGATGTATCAATAAAAAATAATAACTACAACAACTTTTCAAGACACAGAACAATAAAGATATAAATAGAAACAAGAAAAAGTTAAAAAGCAGGGAGGATAAAGTTAAAGTGTAGATTTTTATTAGTTTTCTCTTTGCTTGTTTGTTAGTTGATTTGTTTGTTTATGCAATAAGTGTTAAACTGTTATCAGTCTAACACAATTGATCATAAGATGTTAATTGTAAGCTTCATGATACTCTCAAGTCATAAATCCAAACACCTATAAGAGACACACACAAAATAAAAAGCAAGAAATTAAAACATACCACCTGAGAAAATCACCTTTACAAAAAGGAAGATAAGGAAGGAAAGAAGGAAGGAAACCACAAAACAACCAGGACACAACAAAATGGCAGTAGTAAGCCCTTACTTATCCATAACTACATTGAATGTAAATGGACTAAACTCTCCAATCAAAAGACAGTGGCTGAATGGATAAAAACAATAAGACTTAATGATCTGTTGCCTACAAGAAATACACTTCACCTATAAAGACATGCAAGACCAAAAATAAAAGGAAGGAAAAAGATATTCCATACAATGGAAACCAAAACCAGGCACGAGTAGCTATAGTTATGTCAGAAAAAATATATTTCAAGACAAAAACTATAAAAAGAGACAAAGGAGTAATACATGGTTAATTCAGCAAGAGGACATAACAATTGTAAATACATATACACCCAATGCTAGATCACCCTGACATATAAAGGAAATATTATTGAAGTAAGAGAGACAGAGACAGAGAAAGAGAAGGAGAGAGAGAGAGTTCATTCATTACTAGCTGGAGACTTCAACACCCCACTTTCAATATTGGACAGAAAATCAACAAAGAAACATCTGATTTAAGCTGAACTATAGACCAAATGGACTTAAGAGATATTTACAGTTCATTTCATGCAACAGCTGCAGAATACACATTCTTCTCCTCAATACATCAGTCATTCTCTAGGATGACCATATGTTAGGCCAAAATCAAGTATTAAAACATTCATAAAATTGAAATCATATTAAGTACCTTCTCTGACCACAATGAAAAAAAAAAACTGAAAATCAATAACAAGAGTAACTTTGGAAGTTTGAAACTTTAGGGATTTTGAAAATATATGAAAATTAAACAATATGCTTCTGAATGACTAGTGGGCCAATGAAGAAATTAAGAAAGAAATTAAAAAACTATTCTTGAAACAAATTAAAGTAGAAACATAATATACCAAAACCTATGGGATACAGCAAAAGCAATACTAAAAGCAATGTTTATAGCAATAAGCACCTACATCAAAGTAGAAAATCTTCAAATAAACAACCTAATGATGCATCTTAAAGAACTAGAAAAGCAAGAGCAAACTGAATTCAAAAATAGTAGAAGAAAAGAAATAAGAAATCAGAGCAGAAATACATAAGTTTGACACAAAAAAACAACACAAAAGTCAATGAAATGAAGAGCTGGTTATTTGAAATGGTAAACAAAATTGACAAACTTTTAGGCAGACTAAGAAGAAAACCAGAAGACTCAAAAAAAAAATTATAGAGGAATTCAAGACACAACTGATATTGCAAAAATTAAATGAATCATTAGAGATTACTAGGAGCAACTGTATGCCAATAAGCTTGAAAACCTAGAAAAAATGGATAAATTCCTAGACACATACAACTTACAAAGCTTGAACCATGAAGGAAATCTCAAACCTGAATAGACCACTAATAAGTAATGAGATCGAAGTCATGATAAAATGTCTCCAGGAAAGGAAAAACCTGGGACCCAATGGATTCACTGTTGAATTTTACCAGACACTTAAAGAAGAACTAGTGCCTATCACATTCAAACTATTCTGGAAAATAGAGGTGGAAGGAATACTTCCAAACTCATTCTACAAGGTCAATATTACCATGATACCAAAACCATATAAAGACACATTAAAAAAAGAAAACTATATGCCAATATCCTTGATGAAACTGATACAAAAATCCTCAACAAAATAGTAGCAAACTTAATTCAACAATACATTACAAAGATCATTCATCATGACCAAAGTGAGATATACCACAGAGATACCAGGATAGTTCAATTTACATGTATCAATCAACAAGATAGATCATACCAACAGAATGAAGGACAAAAACCATTGACCATATCAAATGATGCTGAAAAAGCATTTGATAAAATTCAACATCCCTTAATGATCAAAATCCTCAAGAAAGAGGGCATTGAAGGAACATACCTCAAAACAATAAAAGCTATATATGAAAGACCAACAACTAGTAGCATACTGAATAGGGAAAAAACTGAAAGTGTTTCCCAACAGTTCTGGAATGTAATAAGGATACCCACTTTTACCTCTATTATTTAACATAGTACTAGAAGTTCTGGCTAGAGTAATCAGACGAGAGAGAAATAAAGAATATCCAAATTAGAAAAGAAAGAGTCAAATTATCGTTGTTTGCAAATAATATGATCTTATATTTGGAGAAACCTAAAGGCTTCACAAAAAAGCTATTACAACTAATAAATGCAGTAAAGTTGCAGGATAAAAAAATTAACATACAAAAAAATCTTGGGAGGCTGAGGCAAGCAGATCATGAGGTCAGGAGATCAAGACCATTTGGGCTAAAATGGTGAAACCCCATCTTTACTCAAAATACACACGCGCGCACACACACACACACACACACACATAATTAGCCAGGCGAGGTGGCATGCGCCTGTAGTCCCAGCTACTCAGGATGCTGAGGCAGGAGAACTGCTTGAAACTGGGAGGTGAAGGTTAGCAAGCTGAGGTCATGCCACTGCACTCCAGCCTGGAAGACAGAGTGAGACTCTGTCACAAAAATAAAATAAAATAAAATAAAATAAAATAAAATAAAATAAAATAAAATAAAATTGGCAGCATTTATATATGCCAACAGCAAACAACCTGAAAAAGAAATCAAGAGATAGCTGGCAAGATGGCCGAATAGGAACAGCTCTGGTCTGTAGCTCCCAGTGAGATCAATGCAGAAGGTGGGTGATTTCTACATTTCCAACTGAGGTACCCCGTTCATCTCACTTGGACTGGTTAGACAGTGGGTGTAGCTCATGGAGGGTGAGCCGAAACAGGGTGTGGTGTTGCCTCACCCAGGAAGTGCAAGGGGTTGGGGAACTCCCTCCCCTAGTCGAGTGAAGCCTTGAGGGACTGTGCCATGAGGAATGACGCACTCAGGCCCAGATACTATACTTTTCCCATGTCTTTGCAACCTACCGACCAGGAGATTCCCTCCAGTGCCTACGCCACCCGGGCCCTGGGTTTCAAGCACAAAACTGGGTGGCAGTTTGGGCAGACATTGAGCTAGCTGCAGGAGTTTTTTTTTTTCATACCTCAGGGGTGCTTGGAATGCCAGTGAGACAGAACCGTTCACTCCCCTGGAAAAGGGGGCTGAAGCCAGGGAGCCAAGTGGTTTAGCTCAGAGGAGCCCATCCCCATGGAGCCCAGCAAGCTTAGATCTACTGGCTTGAAATTCTTTCTGCCAGCAAAGCAGTCTGAAGTCAACGTGGGATGCTAGAGTTTGGTGGGAAGAAGGACGTCCACTATTAATGAGACCTGAGTAGGTGGTTTTCACCTCACAGTGTAAACAAAGCTGCCAGGAAGTTCAAACTGGGTGGAGCCCACCACAGCTCAGCAAAGCTGCTGTAGCCAGACTGCCTTTCTAGTTTCCTCCTCTCTGGGTAGGGCATCTCTGAAAGAAAGTCAGCAGCCCCAGTCAGGGCCTTATAGATAAAGCCCCCGTCTCCCAAGAAGAGAGCACCTAGGGGAAGGGGCAGCTGTGGGCACAGCTTTAGCAGACATAAATATCCCTGCCTGATGGCTCTGAAGAAAGCAACGGCTCTCCCAGCACAATGTTCAAGCTCTGATAAGGGACAGACTGCCTCCTCAAGTGGGTCCCTGATCCCCATGTCTCCTGACTGGGAGACACCTCCAAGTAGGGACTGACAGACTCCACATACAGGAGAGCTCTTGCTGGCATCTGGTGGGTGCCTCTCTGGAACGAAGCTTCCAGAGGAAGGAACAGGCAGCAATCTTTGCTGTTCTGCAGCCTCTGCTGGTGATACCCAGGCAAACAGGGTTTGGAGTGGACCTCCAGCAAACTCCAGCAGACTCGCAGCAGAGGGTCCTGGCTGTTAGAAGGAAAACTAACAAACAGAAAGGAATAGCATCAACATCAACAAAAAGGATGTCCAGATACAGAAACCCAATCCGAAGGTCACCAACATCAAACACCAAAGGTAGATAAATCCATGAAGATGGGGAGAAACCAACACAAAAAGGCTGAAAATTCCAAAAACCAGAATGCCTCTTCTCCTCCAAAGGATTTCAACTCCTTGCCAGCAAGGGAACAAAACTGGAAGGAGAATGAGTTTCATGAATTAACAGAAGTAGGCTTTAGAAGGTGGGTAATAATGAACTCCTCCAATCTAAGGGAGCATGTTCTAACCCAATGAAAGGAAGCTAAGAACCTTGAAAAAGGGTTAGAGGAATTGCTGACTAGAATAACCAGTTTAGACAAGAACATAAATGACCTGATGGAGCTGAGAAACAAAGCACGAGAACTTCGTGAAGCATACACAAGTATCAACCACTGAATTGATCAAGCTGAAGAAAGGATATAAGAGATTAGAGATCTACTTAATGAAATAAAGTGTGAAGACAAGATTAGAGAAAAAAGAATGGAAAGGAACAAACAAAGTCTCCAAGAAATATGGGACTATGTGAAAAGACCAAATCTATGTTTGTCTGGTGTACCTGAAAGTGACAGGGAAAGTGGAACCATGTTGGAAAACACTCTTCAGGATATTACCCAGGAGAACTTCCCCAACCTAGCAAGACAGGCCAATATTCAAATTCAGGAAATACAGAGAATACCACAAAGATACTCCTTGAGAAGAGCAACCCCAAGACACATAGTCGTCAGATTCACCAAGGTTGAAATGAAGGAAAAAATGTTCAGGACAGCCAGAGAGAAAAGTCTTGTTACCCACAAAGGGAAACCCATCAGCATATCTCTCTGCAGAAACCCTTCAAGCCAGAAGAGAGTGGGGACCAATATTCAACATTCTTAAAAAAAAGAATTTTCAATCCAGAATTTCATATCCAGCCAAACTAAACTTCATAAGCAAAGGAGAAATAAAAACCTTTACAGACAAGCAAATGCTGAGAGATTTTGTCACCACCAGACCTGCCTTATAAGAGCTCCTGAAGGAAGCACTAAATATGGAAAGGAACAACTGGTACCAGCCACTGCAAAAACATACCGAACTGTAAAGACCATCGATGCGATGAAGAAACTGCGTCAACTAATGGGCAAAATAACCAGCTTGCATCATAATGACAGAATCAAATTCACATATAACAATATTAATTAACCCTTAATGTAAACAGGCTAAATGCCCCAATTAAAAGACACAGACTGGCAAATTGGATAAAGAGTAAAGACCATCGGTATGCTGTATTCAGGAGACCCATCTCATGTGCAGATACACACATAGGCTCAAAATAAAGGGATAGAGGAACATTTACCAAGCAAATAGAATGAAAGAAAAAAAAAAAAGCCTAGGTTGCAATCCTAGGCTCTGATAAAACAGAATTTAAGCCAACAAAGATCGAAAGGGACAAAGGAGGGCATTACATAATGGTAAAGGGATCAATGCAACAAGAAGAGCTAACTGTCCTAAATATATATGCACCCAACACAGAAGCACCCAGATTCATAAAGCAAATTCTTAGAGACCTACAGAGAGATTTAGACTCCCACACTACAATAGTGGGAGATTTTATATACCCCGCTGTCAATATTAGACAGATCAACAAGACAAAAAATTAACAAGGATATTCAGGACTTGAACTCAGGTCTGGACCAAGTGGACCTAATAGATGTCTACAGAACTCTCCATCCCAAATCAACAGAATATACATTCTTCTAAGCACCACATCGTGCTTATTCTAAAATTGACCACATAATTGGAAGTAAAACACTCCCCAACAAATGCAAAAGAACAGAAATCATAACAAACAGTCTCGGAACACAGTGCAATCAAATTAGAACTCAGGATTAAGAAACTCACTCAAATTTGCACAACTACATGGAAACTGAACAACCTGCTCCTGAATGACTACTGGGTAAATAAGGAAATTAAGGCAGAAATAAATAAGTGCTTTGAAACCAATGAGAACAAAGACACAACATACCAGAATCTCTGGAACACATTTAAAGCACTGTTTAGAGGGAAATTTATAGCACTAAATGCCCACAAGAGAAAGCAGGGAAGATCTAAAATTGACACTCTAACATAACAATTAAAAGAACTAGAGAAGCAAGAACAAACAAATGCAAAACTAGTACAAGGCAAGAAATAACTAAGATCAGACTGGAACTGAGCAAGATAGAGACTTGCCATTCTTCACAGAAACAGAAAAAGTAATCCTAAAATGTATATGAAAGCATAAAAGACCCAGAGTAGCCAAAGCCATCCTGAGCATAAAGAACAAAACTGGAGGAATCACATTACCTGATTTCAAATTGTACTACAGAGATATTGCTTCAAAAAATCAAAGAATCCAGGAGCTGTTTTTTGAAAAGATCAACAAAATAGGCTGCTAGCCAGACTAATAAAGAAGAAAAGAGAGAAGAATCAAATAGATGCAATAAAAAATGATAAAGGGGATATCACCACTGATCTCACAGAAATACAAACTACCATCAAAGAATACTATAAAATCCTCTATGCAAACAAACTAGAAAATCTAGAAGAAATGGATAAATTCCTGGACAGATAAACCCTCTCAAGTCTAAACCAGGAAGAAGTCGAATCCCTGATAGAACACTAACAAGTTCTAAAACTGATGGAGTAATTAATAGTTTACCAACCAAAAAAAGTCCAGAACCACACAAATTCACAGCCTAATTCTACCAGAGGTACAAAGAGGAGCTGATACCATTCCTTCTGAAACTATTCCAAGAAATAGAAAAAGAGGGAATCCTGCCTAACTCATTTTATGAGGCCAGCATCATTCTGATAAAAAAAAAAAAACCTGGCAGAGACACAAGAAAAAAAGAAAATTTGAGGCCAACATCCCTGACGAACATTGACACAAAAATCCTCAATAAAACACTGGCAAACCGAATGTAGCAGCACATCAAAAAGCTCATCCACCATGATCAGGTCATCTTCATCCCTGAGATGCAAGGCTGGTTCAACACATGCAAATCAATAAACATAATCCATCACATAAACAGAACCAATGACAAAAACCACATGATTTTCTCGATGCAGAAAAGGCCTTTGACAAAATTCAACATCACTTTATGCTAAAAACTCTCAATAGACTAGGTATTGATGGAACATATCTCAAAATAATAAGAGCTGTTTATGACAGACCCACAGCCAATATCATACTGAATGGGCAAAAACTGGAAACATTCCCTTTGAAAACCGGCACAAGACAAGGATGCCCTCTCACCACTCCTATTCAACATAGTATTGGAAGTTCTGGGAGGGCAATCAGGCAAGGGAAAGAAATAAAGGGTATTCAAATAGGAAGAGAGGAAGTCAAATTGTCTCTGTTTGCAGATGACATGATTGTGTATTTAGAAAACCCCATCGTCTCAGCCCAAAATCTCCTTAAGCTGATAAGCAACTTCAGCCAATTGTCAGGATACAAAATCAATGTGCAAAAATCACAAACATTCCTATACACCAATAATAGACAAACACAGAGCCAAATCATGAGCGAGCTCCCCTTCACAATTGCTACAAAGAGAACTAAATACCTAGAAATACAACTTACAAGGAATGTGAAGGACCTCTGCAAGGAGAACTACAAACCATTGCTCAAGGAAATAAGAGAGGACACAAGCAAATGGAAAAACATTCCATGCTCATGGATAGGAAGAAACAATATCATGAAAATGACCACACTGCCCAAATTATTTTATAGATTCAATGCTATCCCCATTAAGCTACCATTGACTTTCTTCACAGAATTGGAAAAAACTACTTTAAATTTCATATGGAACCAAAAAAGAGCTCACATAGCCAAGACAATCCTATGCAAAAAGAACAAAGCTGGAGACATCACACTACCTGACTTCAAACAATATTACAAGCCTACAGTAACCAAAACAGCATGGTACTGGTACCAAAATAGATATATAGACCAATGGAACAGAACAGAGGCCTTAGAAATAACACCACACATCTACAACCATCTGACCTTTGACAAACCTGACAAAAGCAAGCAATGGGGAAAGGATTCCCTATTTAATAAATGGTGTTGGGAAAATAGGCTAGTCCTATGCAGAAAACTGAAACTGGACCCTTTCCTTATACTTTATTCAAAAATTAACTCAAGGTGGATTAAAGACTTAGACATAAGACTTAAAACCATAAAAACCCTAGAAGAAAATCTAGGCAATTCAGGACATATGCATGGGCAAAGGCTTCATGACTAAAACACCAAAAGCAATGGCAACTAAAGCCAAAATTGATAAATAGGATCTGATTAAACCAAAGAGCTTCTCTACAGCTACAGAAACTATTGTCAGACTGAACAGGCAGCCTACAGAATGGGAGAAAATTTTTGCAATCTATCCATCTGACAAAGGGCTAATACCCAGAATCTACAAGGAAATTAAACCAATTTACAAGAAAGAAACAAACAACCCCATCAAAAAGTAGGTGAAGGATATGAACAGACACCTCTCAAAAGAAGACATTTATGTGGCTAACAAACATATGAAAAAAAGCTCATCATCACTGGTCATTAGAGAAATGCAAATCAAAACCACATGAGATACCATCTCATGCCAGTTAGAATGGCAATCATTAAAAAGTCAGGAAACAACAGATAGTGGAGAGGATGTGGAGAAATAGGAATGCTTTTACACTGTTAGTGGGAGTGTAAATTAGTTCAACCATTGTTTAAGACAGTGTAGCAATTCCTTAAGTATCTAGAACTAGAAATACCATTTGACCCAGCAATCCCATTACTGGGTATATACCCAAAGGATTATAAATCACTCTCCTATAAAGACACATGCACATGTATGTTTATTGCAGCACTGTTCACAATAGCAAAGACTTGGAACCAATCCAAATGCCCAACAATGATAGACTGGATAAAGAAAATGTGGAACATATACACCATGGAATACTATGCAGCCATAAGAAAGGATGAGTTCATGTCCTTTGCAGAGACTTGGATGAAGATGGAAACCATCCTTCTCAGCAAACTAACACAGGAACAGAAAACCAAACACTACGTGTTCTCACTCATAAGTGAAAGTTGAACAGTGAGAACATATGGACACAGGGAGGGGATCATCCCGTACCGGGGCCCGTCGGGGGGTGGGAGTCTAGGAGAGGGACAGCATTAGGAGAAATATCTAATGTAGATGTTGGGTTGATGGGTGCAGCAAACCACCATGGCACTTGTATACCTATGTAACAAGCCTGCACATTCTGCCATTATCCCAGAACTTAAAGTATTAAAAAAAAAAAAAAAAAGAAATCAAGAAGGTAACTGTATTTATAATTGCCTCAAATAATACACCTAGGAATAAACTTAACCAAAGAAATGAAAGATCTCTACAATGAAAACTATAAAACATTGATGCAAGAAATTAAGGAGGATACAAAAAAAGGGACTGTATTCCATGTTCATGGATTGTAAGAACCAATATTGTTAAACGTTCATAGTACCCAAAGCAATCTACAGAATCTATGCAATCCCTGTCAAAATACCAATGCCATTCTTCACAGAAATAGAAAAAATAATCCTAAAATTTTATGGAAGCGTAAAAGACCCAGAATAGCCAAAGCCATCCTGGGCGTAAAGAACAAAACTGGAGGAATCACATTACCTGATTTCAAATTGTACTACGGAGCTATTGCAATCAAAAAGCATAGTACTGGTTTGAAAACAAACATATAAACCAAGGGGACAGAATAGAGAATCCAGAAATCCATACATCTATAATAAATTCATTTAATATTTATAAAACTCAGCCTAGTATTTACATTGTTTAATTCATCCAAAACCGTAACAATTGAACTCATGGAGACAGAGAGTAGGATGGTTACTAGGGACTGGGAAGAGTAGTGGGGGTGGGGGGATAGGAGTGGGCATGGTTAATGGATACAAAAATATAGCTAGATAGAAAGAGTAAGATGTTGTATTTCGTAGCACAACAGTGTGATTCCAGTCAGCAATGACCGTTCCTTTAAAAAATAACTAAATGAGTATAATTGGATTGTTTATAACACAAAGAAAGGATAAATGCTTGAGGTGATGGATAACCCTCCTCTGAAAAAAGGAAGTATGAGAAAGACCTCACAATGAAAAGAGAAATTCATATATAATATAGAATATATAATATATATAATATATAAATCTAATATATAAGAAATTTAATATATAATATATAAATCTAATATATAAGATTCCCAAATTTCTAGTATGAATACTTCATCAATCTGATGTCTCTTCATTGAACCAGAGAGAAGTTGCTAGTACTTTTTGAGAACAGCAATAGAGCAACTGTCCTTCACATCTGAAAGTCCATATGATGGGCCGGGCGCGGTGGCTCAAACCTGTAATCCCAGCACTTTGGGAGGCCGAGACGGGCGGATCACGAGGTCAGGAGATCGAGACCATCCTGGCTAACACGGTGAAACCCCGTCTCTACTAAAAAATACAAAAAATTAGCCGGGCAATATTTGGCGGGCGCCTGTAGTCCCAGCTACTCGGGAGGCTGAGGCAGGAGAATGGCGTGAACCCGGGAGGCGGAGCTTGCAGTGAGCTGAGATCCGGCCACTGCACTCCAGCCTGGGCGGCAGAGCGAGACTCCGTCTCAAAAAAAAAAAAAAAAAAAAAAAATCCATATGATGGAGTTTATGCAAATTTATCTTCTTTTTGGAGATAACTAAATCTTTTAAATGTTTTATTTATTAGATCTTAGTTTTAAGGTAGAACCATGTGCAATTTACTAATTTTGTAATCCATTCATTGTGGGAACATATTTTTCACTATCCTTCAGTTTTCTCAACTGTGAAATGTAGATATTTATGTATATCTTATTCCATATTATTATATGCAAAGTAAGTGATTTAATATTTATAAACTCAGCCTAGCATTTACCTTAAATAATTCATCCAAAATTTTAGTAAGAAATATTGTCAATAAAGCTAGGAATAAGACAATTATTCCATCAGTATTATGATGTTCTAGTGAGCATAACTGTCTTCTTCCTATTAGAAACAAATGAAATTGGGAATCCTCACTTAACTAAGAGTAAAATAACAATACCACAATTACCTAGTTAATGAAATTGACCTAGAGAAAAAATGAGGAATAAAATGTGGAAATTAAGAAGGAAGGTAATTGTTATTTTTTAAATGCAGCATTTCCATCTTCAAATTTGTGTGCAGCATTTCCATCTTCAAATCAGCCCTTTTGCATCCATCCTGTGTCCTGCTTCAAATCTCTTGGACTTCCTCTTCTACTACCAGCTAGAGAAAACACTTTGCTTTTATAGGGCTCATGCAATTTGTTTAGGTCTATGCTCTCTCATCTCCATTTTGCCAGATTACTGTCAGACAACCAAAATAAGTGATTAAGTCATGTCTCAAATCATTGAGGTTTATTGAGACAGCTTGAGGGTGCAACTGGGAAAAAACTCCAGTCACAGAAGCATCTGTGGCCATTTTTTCTAAGGAGGTTCTCAGGAGATTTAGTATTTATACATTTCATTAAAGAGAGGCCAGGAAGGCCGGGGACGGTGGCTCAAGCCTGTAATCCCAGCACTTTGGGAGGCCGAGACGGGCGGATCACGAGGTCAGGAGATCGAGACCATCCTGGCTAACACGGTGAAACCCCGTCTCTACTAAAAAATACAAAAAAAAGGTTAGCCGGGAGAGGTGGCGGGCGCCTGTAGTCCCAGCTACTCGGGATTGAGGTTTATTGAGACAGGAGAATGGGTGCAACCCGGGAGGTGGAAAACTTGCAGTGAGCTGAGATCCGGCCACTGTACTCCAGCCTGGGCGACCGAGTGAGACTCTGCCTAAAAAAAAAAAAAAAAAAAAAAAGAGAGGCCAGGGGTGGCCGTGAGACAAATTGAGACAAATGATTATATACTTCTGAGACTTTAGTCAGTGCCCAGTAAATCTACATTTTATGTAAGATAAGGTGCATCTTGGGGATGGGTGAAGGAAGGATTAATTTTATTTTTGTTACCTACCTGGGAAGATAAGCTAGTGGTCTTTTGAAAGAACTGGTTTTTGTTTAGTCCTTAGGAAAGAAAACCTAATGACTCAGCTAGGAGGAGGGTATAATGAGGCGTGTCCAGTCTCCCATCCCATCATGGTCGTAAATTCAGCTTTCAAGGTTTCTCTGGGATTCCTTTGGCCAGGAGGGAGTCTGTTCAGTTAGTTGGGTGCTTGGAATTTTGGTTTTATTTTTCTGTTCCGATGTGGAATTTTGGGGAAGGAGCTAGAACTCCTGCACCCAGCATGGGGTGGGGTGTGAAATGGAATTCCCTATGGAAATGCAGAGCTAAGAATGTCAAGTAAAAGTCAAAGGTATTTACATTTAATTTTTATTTATTTATTTATTTATTTTGTGTGTGTGTGTGTTTTAATCACAATTAGCCTGCATACATTAGGCAAAAGCAGAAGGTAATAGGACTGTTGTGTTTATTTCTATCTACGTATGATGCTTTTTTACTCATTTGTTCTGTATTGGTTCTTCTGGTGTGCTAAGTTCCATCTGCTGTCTTGCCCTCTTGCTTGCTGCTCCAGTAGCAGCCTCTGCCTCTCTTGTACTAAAGCACCACTGACGACACCATGGAGACTCTAACTCCTTATATGACTTACAGACTCAGATGAAGCCCTGAATTCCAGAAACTCAGATCTGGCTTCCTCAGCAGCTGACTGGAGGCACTAGACAAGGATTAACATCCTTGGACAAGCTTTGATCAATGAGAGATACGAGACATGGGAAACCGGCAGATAAATTTCTTTTCCTTCTGTATTTGTCTGAGTTGTCCAGAGAAACAGAACCAATTAGGACCCCTCTCTCTATTTTTCATATCCTATAATAAGTATATATTTATTATGGGAATTGGCTCACACATTTATGAAAGTCAAGAAATTCTACGACATGCTGTCTGCAAAGTGGAGAACTGGGAAAGGCAAATTATTAATATGAGTTCAGTTTAAGTCCAAAGACCTAAGAACCAGGGGAGTGGATGGTGTAACTCCCAGTTTGAATCTGAAGACCTGGGAAGTCAGGGGTGGAGTATGGGGGTTTGGCAGATGGCGGTGAAGTCACAGGGTAGGCACTGGTGTGAGTCCCAGTGTTTGAAGTCCTGACAACCTGTAGCTTTGATGTCTAAGGGCAGGATAAGATGGATGTCCCAGCTGAAGAGACAGAGAACGAATTCTCCCTTCCTCTGCCTTTTTGTTTTATTCAAGTCTTAAATTAATTGGAGGATGCCCATCCCACCCACCTGGGAGAGGGCAAATCTTCTTTTCTCAGTCTATTGATCCAAATGCTAATCTCTTCAATTAACCCTCTCACAGACACACCCAGAAATAATGTTATACCAGCTGTCTGGGCTTAACCTAGTCATATTGACACAAAATTAACCATCACACGTTCTTTACCTGACAGACTCTTCCAAGGTACAGTGATTCTATGGAGGCAGTCTTGATTAGTCCTTCATGATAAGGAACAAATTTGTATTTTCTTTAAACCTATGGCCAGCTCAGTAATTGATACCTTGCGTTTATTTTCCACCTTTGTCTGTCTCACTTTTCTTTCTTCTACATTTTTAATGTCCTAGAATTGAATGATCCAATAAAATATTAGTGGATTAGCTTTGCCCAATTCTCTGTTTTCTGGGGAACTCAGGTAAGATTCCTTCATTTATTCAGCAACTATATTAAATAAATATTATTAAGTGAATATTATTGTTGGATGTCTACTCTGTACCACATAATGTTAAAGCGCTTGGGATGCATCAACGAACAAAGTAGACAAAAATCTTTGCTCTTTCTGAGTTACTTTCTAGGAGAGAGAAAGAGAGAGAGAGAGAATATTAAAAATAATGAACAAGTAGATTTTACAGTATATATGATAGAAAGTGATAAGAGAGCGCATAATCAGCTTCATTTTCCAGTTTTTCTTCTACCAATCTTCTTCTCTTCTCCTAAGTCCATCTCTCCCTTTTCTTTTCCTTTACACTCCAACAACATTGAGTTACTTATAGTTTCCTCTCCCTTTGAGGTCCCCCAATCCGCCATACTAGTTTCCATCTCCATGCCTTTGCTTTGCAGCTGCCATGGCTGGAATGACCTCCACATATTCCTTTTCTATCTAGCTATTCAGACTCACCTTAGGATCGTGTTTTCAGGAAATCTTACCTGATTTCGTTCTCTGCTTTCCCCAAGCTATTTTAGGGGTTAGCCTAGACTTCCATAATTCCCTTATAAATACCTTTATCATTATACACTCATGTTATTTTTAAAGCGTAATTATTTGTGTGTTTATGTCTTCTACTAATCTGGGATTTCACTGAGGACAGGGACTATGTCATATATACTGTTTTACTGCTAACACATAGGATGGTGTTCAGTAATATTATTTTAAATAAATGAGAAATGAGGTTCCAGAATTGTGAGCTATAGAAGTCTACTATTAAGGTCTCACTGGAAAGGTTAAAGAAGCAAGGCATTCGGAGACACAAAATAAGTCAAGTTAAAGAGAAGCAGCAGCAGATTTGGGGTTGGTTCGGTGCAGAGTGGGCTTCAATTTATGTGCTCTGAATTAAACTCTGTAGTAGACTAATTGCTCAAAACTACCACAATTCTCTCCCCCGATTATCCTATTGCAATGCTCGCATCTCTTCACTTCAAGGTGTAGAGTCTTTTTCCTTTATCTCTTAAATCTAGGCCGGACTTTTGACTTCCCTTTGTTAAAATAATTCATTGAAAATGTCTGTTTTGAACCTGGGCCTCAAGAGAAATTGCACTTTCACTTCCTTTGTAAACTCTTTCCTCTGTCATGAGAACAAACCTGGGCAGTCTGTTATCCTGGAACTAGGCTGAGTCATCCCAGCTGTGCTGGGTGCCAGCTGAACCACCAGCTGATGGAAGACACTTGAGCAAGTCCCATCAAGCTCAGCTAAATCTATTCAGATGAGCAGAACTACCCAGCTGACCCAGAGATTCATGAAGAAATCATAAATAGTTCCTGTTTAAAGCTACTAGATTTGGTGATGGTTTATTACACAACAATAACTATTAATTAAAGATATGGAACTTCAAGTGGAAAGTTTGTTCAGAGCACTCACTGTGGTACAAAGTGTTTTCTGATTTTTTAGAGAGTGACTTTATGGTGTTTGTAGAAATGATACATATTATAAAAAAGTTTAATCAATATAAGTATCACAAAAAAGTATAAAATTACACCATCTAGTTACATATTTACTTTATAGCTAAATATGCATATTTCAAACCATGTGAAATAATATATCTGTTTATAAATTTAAATGTTATTCTCTTACATTTTAAGAAATAACTTTACTCAAACCCTTTATTTGTATATTTGATATTAATAATTGTTTTTTATTATTAGAGCCACTTTTTGAGTTGTCTAACAGTTTTCCAGAGAATGTCATTTTGACTGCTAGGTCATTTGACATGTAGCATTATTTGAAGTCTATCTAATGCTGTCACTAAATGTTTTTTCTAAAGTGATAAGTATATGTTTCCATAATATAAGGGAAGTTGTTTCTTCATTTACCCTGTAGATGATCTCAAAAATGTTACTATTCACTATACTGATTTCAAATTTTTTTAAAGGCAAATATCAATTGAATAGTGAATAATTTTTATAAAAGATGTGTAATATGCTTAAAAGTTATGGTACAAAGAATACCTAGCTTCAGAAATAAAACATTATCATCCTCTTTTAACATTGTTCTGCTCTTCCTCCTCAGTCTTTTACCCCTTTCTTTGCCCTCAGAGATAACTATCATACTGAATTTAATTTTTTCCCCTTGCTGCTTCTTAAACTTATTTATTTACATCACGAGAACATTATGTTCCTGAGATTCACCATTGATATTGTGTATACCTATAATTCTTAACTCATGTGTATACACTGCTCTTTGGTATTCCAGTGTACATATAGTATGATCTATTTATTCATTTATGTTGGTTATGAAAGTAATGCTAAATTCTGTTACAATCTCAACATCACATTTGTTAAACATCATATCATATCATAGCTTTCATTTCACAGTCCAAAAGTGAATCAATTTTTGTGTAGGTGGGGTGGGGTGGAGGGTTCGTGGAGGGGTATGAGGAATGTTTCTGCTTCATGTAGTAATTCAGAAATCTAGATTCCTTTTATAATGAGGCTCCTCCGTATTCAATACATGGCTTTGAAGTTACACTGGCATCATACAGTTAGCAGAGAGAAAAGGATCATACAGAAGGCATGCTTAGATTTAACTGCTGTGCCCACTCTCTTTGATGCGAAATCGTTAAAGGCCTCATTTTGATGCAAGTGAGGATACTTGACAATATGGTTTATCGGTGTGCTCAAAGGATAATAAAATTGTTTGATGAATGCACAGCATTGTCATTTCTACAGTCTTCTAGTCACTAAATATCCATTTAACTTTTATTCTCATACTCACCTTCTTTCCAATACAGGCAATTGAAAGTCCAACCACAGCTAAAAATTCACATCCTTATTATGTCTTCACAAGGCTATATCTTAATGGACTTTGTTTCCTCAACAACTTTATGTCTTACTGTGTGGTTTCTAGCAGGGAATCAGATTTCCCATTCTTCGAGGCTCTACATTTCTTGCCCCTCTGATCCCTTTCAAATTCCATCCTGGCTTATTTATTTCCTAAAATAGTTATCTGCCCTCTAACCCTTCTACTCTCTGTAATCACCTTCCATTATGTACATGGCTTATTTTCCAACCTCTGATATCAGTTTCCTTGCCACCCAGCATCCGACTGCTCAGCTAATAACATCTATTTGAGGATCTGTTAAGCCAAATTATAAATTATTATGCTATTCAGAATAGACTAATTATTGCCAAAAATCAATATGAAAACCTCAGTGGCTTAATGTGTTATTTCTCACTCAAATCTCAGGCTTCTTAAATGGTTGGTGGGTGATCTTCCCTGTTGTAACTCAAAGGATCAGCATCTTACTTCTTAGGGCACTGCTATTTTCAACCTCTGGCACACGTAGAATGAGGAGAGAGTATGGGAGGTTGCATGTGGGCAATTTGTCATTTTTATAATTTCCAACCACAATGCCTATATTGTGCATTATAAAAAGTATAAAACAATATATATAAAGTGCTTCTGGGAGATGGCTTTATGAGTATTTAAAATTTTATTTCATGTTTGCTTCTTTGCTTGTTCCAGGATTCCTGGAGGAAACATTATATCCCTAAGTTAAAAATTATGATTGAATAACTTGCTTCAGAAATGAAGGTATGAATTTGACAACATGAGCTAAGCATTAAATACTAAACTAGTTAGACAGGTACATTTGGAAAAAGCTTTGAGTATTCAAATATTTCAGGGAACACTTGTTAATATAGTTTTTCACAATCAGAGATATTGATCTCTGATTTATCCCAGGCTTTGACTGATAGTTTGAAAAGGAAAACATTAGAAAATATTAATTATATTAATATCTTTTTATGGCTATTTTATGCCTTTGTAGATCAGACGCTTAACTATTTATTTGCTAGATGCGTTCTTGAAGGCTTTGTTTCTATGTTTCTTAGAGAAAAAGTTCAAACTTGATTCAAAAATGTCTTCATTTCAATTTAAAATATGACTTGCTGCCCATCATATGCTTATCACAGTGAGGTTAAAGTAGAAGCTTATGACATGTGTCTTCTCCTAAGTTCCTACCAAAAATGAACACTATTATGTTTGGGATGATGAGGAAGGAAAGAAACCAAGTATGAAAAATCATAATGGGCAAATTAGCATTTAGATGAAAAAATACAGGTGTGGAAGAATTCCCTCATTTTAGGATTTTAAAAAATGCGTCTTTATTTTCCTCTCTTAATTTGGCTTCTTGTCTTTCAAAAATTTTATTTTTATTAACATACTAGTGATTTTTGTACATTGATTTCGTATCCTGAAACTTTGTTGACAAAACTGTGTGACTCCACTCAGTTACATCGGAAGTCAGTTTATACTTTGGCAGGTACTGGGCAAATGTTGTTGTTCTTAGCATTGGTCAGAGGGGACACTGCCCCTATGGCTTGGTCCTCACTGCAGAGTGCAGCTGAAGCAGGAAATGGTCAGATGTATTTATTATGTTTTGTGTAAGAATATCGGAGGATGCAAGAGACCTTGGAAGTGTGATTAGAATATGCCCCCCGATTTCTTGTTTCATTTATTCTGAGGAAACTATTTGTCCTGTTATTTGGGTGAGACCTGGAGGGGACTGGACCCAAATCTAAACTCTGAATCAGAAAAGAAGATGCGGCTAAAAGAAAAAAGAAGTCCAGAATTGGTGGTTATATAATCCTTAATAAATAATTTTAGAGCTAATTCACACCTTTTAGAGCTAAGTCTAGTAGAAAATTTGCATATATTTATATGAATTTTGAGTAGAGATGAATGCTTACTTTAAAAATAATGTCATATCTGAATAAAAATAAGATCGAGACTAAGATAAACTGACAAACAGGAGACTAAAGAACAAGAAGTTCCATAATAAAGCATCTGACTATAAAATTAATTTAGCTATATGTTGGCCAAATCAGGCTTCTTGTATCTATAGTTATATGTAGTATAAATATCTCACCATAAGACTGGAAACATATGACAGGTAACTCTTATCTTGACAGCAGTTTCACGACAGGGTACCCATCTATTAACAAAATAATTCTACAGAGTATGACTACAATGCTGAGTTTTCAGCACACTCCATAGATATTTGTTTTACAGCTTTAGACTTTTTCATTTTTTTTTCTTTTTTTTTCCCCCCCTGAGACGGGGTCTGGCTCTGCTGCCCAGGCTCACTGCAACTTCCACCTCCTGGATTCAATTCAAGTGATTCTCCTGCCTCAGCCTTTCTAGTAGCTGGGATTACAGGCACCCGCCACCACTCGTGGCTAATTTTTGTATTTTTAATAGAGACAGGGTTTCAGCATGTTGGCCAGGCTGGTCTCAAACTCCTGATCTCTAGCAATGCACCAGTCTCGGCCTCCCAAAGTGCTGGGATTACAGGTTTAGGCCACCATGCCCAGCCTCACAGCTTTATAGTTTTTCATCAGCAATACAAAATGTTTTCAACACATACATTATATGTTTCTCTCTTTGATTTGTATTACTGAAGCCTATGAATATGTTTTTGGATCAAGAACCTTTTTGAAAATCTAGTGAAAGGCAATTCCTTCCCAGGAATAAGCATAGATTATTGTAGAAAATTTGTTGCAGACTCTACACCAAAAGTTCTTTTACAGACTCCAAGTTAGGAAACTCTACTCTCAATCACCATTTTTTTAAATGCCTTGGGAAGAAACTAGAAGTTAGCAGAGTCTCAATCCTGGTTTACCTTGTCGCTTTTTGGAAGGTCTGGGGAAATCTAAAGCCTTCAGTGTTGCCTAACTCTACTGAGGGCATTCCTCTTTGTGCCATCTATAGCAAACAATGTGATGATGGGAGAGAAGTACTGAATATGAGGCTGCATGTCTCTCTAGAGTAAGAATAGAACATTATTTATATATGCATCCATTAAACAAACATGTAATAGCCATTCATTATGTAGAAAGTGCTTTTGTAGGCACTGGGGGATAACTGATATATAAGATAATCAAACCACAAGAAGAAGCCCAGAAATGTTATTTATATTATTAGTTTATGTAAAAACTAGAGATTCTAAATATTAAAAAGATAGAATTATAGTATATTTATTTATATTGAATGGCATATTATATGCATAAATGCCTTGTAAATTGTAAAGTATCCTTTCAATGCTATTTTTATTTTTTACCTTGAGGTTGGGAAACTGAAACCAATGAAGATCACAGTGAGCAAAAGAGTCATGAGATTTTCATACAGAAAATAGAATTTAAAAACTCACAGAGACTCCAAAACAAACCTGATTTGAAGCAGAAAAAGAAATTGTTTATGGAACTGTTATCAACAAGACTTAACAGATACTTTCTGAATGGCAGTATAAATCGATATTTAGCAGACATCTTGTTTCAATATAGAGCTTGAAAAAGCCAGTTATAACAACATAGTTGAAAAATACAGTTTAGTAGCAGCATACAGGTGGGTCCATGGTCTCACAGGGTAATGATTTAATAAAAAATAATAATTCAGGAAAAAATAGGTCAAAACTCCCAGAAACTTTCACACATGGCAAAATGTATTATGGAAGATTTTCTAAGAATATTGTTAAAACCTGACCTCGATAACCACCAGGAAACCAACAGAAAGAACATTCAAATTAACTACAGGAAATATACATTTCTATATGTATTAGTTTCCTAGGGTTGTCATAACAAATTTCCACAAACTTGTTGGCTTAAAATGACAGAAATGTGTTCTCTCACAGTTCTGGAGGCTAGAAATCTGAAATCAAGGTGTTGGCAGGGCCGTGCTCCCTCTGAAGACTTGAGGGAAGAATCGTTCCTTGCTTCTTCCTGGATTCTGGTGGCTCCCTGCAGTTCTTGACAGTCCTTGGTTTGTAGCTGCATCACTCCAGTCTCTGCTTCTGTCTTCACATGACCTTCTTTCTGTCTCTGTCCTCTCTTTTTCTGTCTTTTATAAGTACACCTGTCACTGGGTGTAGGGTCCACCGTAATCCAGGATGATTTCATCTCTAGATCCTTACCTTAAAGCATCTGCAAAGACCCTTATTCCAAATAAGGTCACATTTTGAGGTGCTGTGTGAAAATACCTTTTGTGGGCCAGTATTCAACACACTCGACTATTCCACTGATTTAAAATAATTTTCCTAAACGTTGTATTATTTCACCTTTGGAAGAGAGGATATTTGTCTTACTATTACAAAACTCAGAAATTATTCCTATAAGCCACCAAATTCAAGGAGTATGTGAAAGTGAAATCACGTTTTTCTCTTGTAACATTTCAGAATCTTGTCATATAATAATTCATGCAGAAAGGCAAGGGATGCTTGCTAGATCTGACAGTGGCAAAATGTGTTTTATGATTACTGCAATAGAACCTTCCAGTTGAACACTACTATGCTGTAAAGAGATTATCTAATTTATATCATTAAGAACATCATATGACAATAGTGAATGAATCTTCAAAACAATCTTCAAGACTACAGTAAAAATGTGAATTCTGGTTTTGCTTAAGTGGGCTATATTGTATGATGAAGATATTGTTCTATTGCAAATGGCAGAAATGCAAATAAACCAGTTTTATAAAGGGAATTTATTGAATCAAGCACATAACTAAGAAGTCCAAGAGGATGGGAATGTCTTTAGAAATGCTATGGATTTAAAGAACGATGTTTTTTCTTGCTTTGTTTCTCCAGTTTATCTTTCCTCTTATATTTGGTTTCATTTCTACAGGTGTGTTTTCTTCCTATAACAGACAGGCTTTCTGTATGTAGTGAGGGAAATAGTAGCATAGCCACAGAAATATTCACCACTGTATCATCCCAGTTTTGTGATACATGCCTGAGAAAAGAAACAGTATTCATGAATACAATTTCACAGAATGGTTCTGGATTGGGTCAACTTCCAATTTGGGGGCCAACTATATAGTCAAGGGGTTGAGATGCTTTGTCAGAGTAGGCCTGCAGCATGTGCTACTGTGGTTGGGGTGTAGTGCGGGGTAGTCTGCCGTCATTGAACATAGTAAAGTTAATTTAGCCATGTTGGGATCAAACTCATGAAACTATTAACTATTAACTATTCACACTAAATAACACTAAACATTTTATATGTTGAATTTTTGTGGTTATTCTCAGAATATTGATAACAAACTTTCAAAATAGATGTCTAAATAACTATGCTACCTCTTTTTGAGGGACCCTGAAGTAAAATCATTATGCTTCCTCTAGCTTATGCATGACTTTTGGAGGTCTTCCTTCTAGCACTTTTAAAAGCATTGCTCTTAAGAGTAGATTAACTGTGACATTTGGAAATGTCAGAGGTAACTTTGGCCATGAGAGCACTGGCCAATGAATCTTACCTATACAAAATCCTATTTATTGAGGGCTTCGGTGTTCATGACATTGCTAGGCATCTTTTCTTTGTCTGTCCTGTTTCAGCAAATAGGTTTAGCAGGGAAGCAGTTCACTCCTTACAAAGCAATTATCATTAGAAAATGTCACTGCATAAATTGTAGGATAAAAAAGCAGAGATATCTGATTAGTGACTGATTTAGGAGAGAAGAGCTCATGCCAAGAGTAGTAGAGTACCAGGGATCAGGAACTCATACCCTGTTTTTCAAGTCTGTTGAGGTAACCTTATTAGAGGATTTCTTTAAATGATGGAATGGTTGGTAAGATTTTCCCCAATTCAAAAAATAGTAGGAAGAAAAACACTTATAATTTTTGTTTAAAAGTAGTCAATAGCTGGTATGTTTTTATGCAATTGATGCATTTCTGAACATAGATAAATTGAATTAATTAGTTAATCATATTTATTAACTACTTCAAGAAACCAAATTCTGTGCTGACACCTTTACAAATGTAGTATTATTAAAATCCTGTTAATAGCCCTATAATATATACAATACAATAATTCTAATTGTACAAATGTGAAACTCCGGGGCAACTTTTGTAAATTTTCCAAGGTCACCTTGCTGAAGTGAAAATGAGGTATGTAGCCAGATCTTTCTCAGTTTGTCATATATTAAGCAAGCTTGCTAAATTTTATACATCTCTATATGAGATTCTTTTGTAAGTCAGTCATGTTATCATTCATGTGCAGGTTTGATGGTCAATAAAATTAAATTGGACTGAAACTAATTGCTGATATAGGTCACATCTATAAATTTTGCCTCTGAATATAGTGCAAGATGTGTAATAGTAGCTGGACATCGGCTCATCCCTCTTTCTTCGAGCCTTACTCTTCTTTGACCCTAGCCTGCACATTTAAAAGAGAGGGCAGATGAGTTTTTAATGCTGCTCTGGAGATGTATTAAAATCCCATTTCGGTTAAGGTTGCAGATTTAGCAAATAAAAATTAGTTACATTCGAAATGTTGTTTATCTGAAATTTAAATTTAATTGGACATCTTTTATCTACAATATTAATTTGAGTTCCTCCAACTTGAATCTCTGTGAGGTTTGCTTTTGTTCCTCTTGAATTCTCTTTTCTATTACTGGTATTTTTTTTTTTTTCAGATCAGGTCTTCAATGAGATATTCCTTTTTATTTGAGGTTTCAAGCTTCAAAAGGTTGAGTTCATCATCAGCCAGCATCTCTTACCCTAATTTCTTATTTCAAGATTTATTCTCTGGCTCATACTATGACTTTAAGTTTCTCATGTAATGCATTTACTGTTTCACTGGACTTTGACAATCATCCACAATACGGAAATTAAAGCAGAAAAAGGGAAGGCAGAACAGGAAAGAGTAAGGCACATTGGCAGGAATTAAGTCTAGAGCTTCTTACAAGAGTAAAAGTTTTGTTGGATAAAATGGGATCAGATATTAGGACTAGCAAATAAAGGTCAGGCAGTTAAGAAACCTGGGAACACTGGAAAAACTGGGAGGTGGATGATGCAGAAGATAAGCCGGTCATGTAGAATGGCAGACGGATTCTCCTGGAGCAGAGGTTTGGATAATCAGAGATGGATCATGATTGGTCAGGACTTTCAGGAACTGCTTTGTCCAGAAACAGCCCCTCTTAGTCTTAAAGTTACAACATCCCCTAGAAAGACAAAGTGCTCTGCTAGAATACTGCACCGACAATTTAGAGAAGAGCTTTCCATTCCCACTCACAGATATGTATTTGGCTAAATATGGCTCTTGCTAATGAAGAGCCTGAAAACATATTTGAAGAAATATCTACTGAAATTGCATTATGATATGATATGTAGGCCATAATTTGGTTTGATGCACAAACACCTGCAAGCCCATCAAGAAAGAAAGAAGCTCCAGAGAAAGTTAATGTAGCATGGCCTCACCTGTAGGAGATGCCTTAAAATGAACATATGACCAGCACGATAGTGAGAATACAGGATTTGTATTCTCATTCTTACCTCTATGTCTTTGTGTGTTTTACACACACACACACGATCCACTTTTATCCATAAATACAAATCTTAAATACAAATTTAAATTTGAATTGTCCTGAATCTTCTCATTTACTGCTGACCAATTTCTATATTCATCTAGTTTCCAGTTTGGTAAATGACTTTGTCCTCACATTTGAATTCCCATTCTGGCTTTTCTGGATAGGCATATGCATCTGGTTTCTCTGATTTTAGATTCAGCTTCTTCCCCAAAGATTCCAAATACTGGATATTCATAAATCAAATTGTATAGAAAATTTAGGAGTATCATCTATAACAAGAAAGGTCATAAAATTAGAGTGTTGTAAGTCAAATTACCAGAGGATCAGCTACAATCCACCACTCCATAGGAACTCTGAGAATAAGAATTCCATAGTCGTCAGTGAATAAGATTATGATAACAACAAGGTATTATTTTCAAAAATCATGAAATCACCAAAATTCTATCTGCCAACCAAACACATTGCTGGTTCCATAATCTTTGTTGATAGGTCTCTAATTTTCGTACATGAGCATTCTGCAAAATGCTTTAAGAATAAGTAAACGTTATGCAATGTACTTTGGGAGTCAACCAGTAGCAAATTAAATAGAATTTAGTTTGACTAAGTCACTGTGACAGAATTTAATGCTTTAATTTTTTTTGTGAATTATGAGGAAATTTCATAGGGGGAAAGTGATGGAATACAAATACTCATAACCCTGTTAACTGCAGCTAGAACAGGTGGAATAGTGTCAAGTTGAGATCCCAGCGGTACAGAACAAATTGTAAATCATGGCTTCGTCCTATTAAACCTTGGATCTCCTTTAGGATAAAGTCCAAAATTCCTAACATGATCTTTAATGTCAGTCATAATGTGGTCCCATGTATTCTTTGTATCATCTCTCGCCACTTTCTCCGCAACCATGCTGATCTATTGATATACTTGCCATTTCCTGAATTTGAGGTATTCTTTCATCTTGGCTTTCATATAATCTATTTCTCTGATAAAACACCATTCCCCACTCTACTCAACACCTAGTTAACTTTCTGGATTCATTTTCTTTGTACTGCCTCTGTTCTTATCCCTGGATTAAGAATTATCTCACAATATGATGGTTGCTCTCTTACTTGCATATCTTCTATATTTATTTTTGAGTGTCTTTTGAAGAGAGTGCCTCTTTTGCTTCATTGTAAATCTAGGGCATAGGAAATTTCCCATTTGACAGCAGTCATTTAAAATATATTTTTTGAAATAATGAGGCAAGCAAACATGGACAGACTCAGCTGCTGCAGCTTGGAGGATGTCTAGTTGATAGAAAGACCATGAAATTCCAAGGGTACACAAATGTAATTCAAACATAATGGCTCCAATGGACAGCCTCTCATTTTTCTTTGTATAATCTTAAAAAAAGCTCCTAAGCAGCACTTTTATATTTTACACACACACACACACACACACACACACACACACACACACACACACACACCCCTCTCTTCTCTCTACATACAACCTTTTTGTCTCCTGCAAGTAGTTAGGGAGAGGAGATCACCTGACTGTGAAATAGGTGTAGGTGGAAATACAAATTTCTAATGGTCCCTCTGTAGGTATTTAGGGTCCGTTTTTCCACTCTGCTATTAACAGTTGCCTTTCATATCTCTGTTTTCCAGCTTACCAAATTTGGGTGACATATTTTTTCGGGTATGTGGTCCTCTCCCATTCTCTTTTTGCTTGTGGATTTAAAAAAAATAATTCCTTCATTATTTGTGGGAAACAATAGAAAAAATGTGATTTTATTTCACCAAGTTTAAATGGACCTTTTCTGCTTCAATATTTTCCTAATTTTTACTTTGACAAACATAGCTTTGCCCTCATACTTAAGAAGTTTTGAAATATGTGTGGCTGTCAATAAACTCTGCATCTGGTTGCCAGGGATGACCATATCATGTGTGGTATGCAGAAGCTAGCTTGCAAAAGCTGATTATAATTCAATTGTTAATTTTTCTCAAGCTTTGTGAGCCAGTTGTATACATAGCCATTATTAAAAATGTATATTACATAACCTTATTATTAAATGTATTTAAAGCAGAGTTAAGATATCCTTAAATCTCATCACTTCTTGTTTTACTATTTTCTATGTTTTTGAAATTATTTACATATATTACATCTATAAACTAAAAATACCAAATAATTGTGTATTATCATGTATTTCTGCAAAGTGTTATCATGTTGTTGGCTTATAAATTGGCCATAATGAGAGGATTAATGCCATACGAATCTGCAAATGCAAAAATGAAGCCATTTTTTAATTCGGTAGTCTCATTGTTAAACATTTCCCAGTATGCCATTGTTATGTATCCTCCAAAGTTGAGGAGTCAAAGCACTCCTCACCTGCACCCATCACCTTTTATTTAGATCTTTCCCATAGTCTTGAGGTTTTTGTCTCAATTTCCTTTATTTTCTTCCATTTCATTCCCTGTTTTCCTCAGTCCTACCTTTCTTCTGTCCTCCTGCTCTTCCTTTTCTTCCCTCCTTTCTTCAGAAGCTAACTCCATGTAATAGATTTAGCCAGTCATTGGCCAAGGTATGGCTACGTTTGAAATGCTTGTTCCCTGGCACCGTAAAGAAATAGCACTTGAACACAAATTTAATTTCCTCAGCAAGGCCATTTTTATACTTTCTGCAGAAAGGGTATATACTTGCCAGCAGTTTTGCCATGAGAGTAAACTGAACAAAGGAGACAGGTCATTTATAACCTGTCGCTTCCATACTACTGCTGTGTCCAGTTTCCATTGGCAGGAACAGGACCTCACATTCTGTATTTGTCCCGATTGGCTAGTAACTTAGAACTTTTTAAAAGAGTCAAAGGCAGAGGAGAACAAAGGAAGGAGGAAGTAACTTGTGGAACGCTGAGAAAGGTAAAAACACCTTCAAATAAGGTAGAGGAAGAGGCTATATGACTAATGCTTGCTTGAACCAGCATAAGCATGCCAGGGCAAATATTTAGGCTAAGTTTTGGGAGCTAAGAACATAAAGTGCATTGATTTCTTTATTATGGCTAGCAGATATTTAAGAATGTTAGCACAGGTGTTTGAATAAATTTTGCTTCTAAGAGATGTTACTATTTATTCCTAATTAGATGGGGAGGAAAGTCTTTGAAGAGGAACCTCTACTTTACTTTTTACAGCTAGAAATGGGCAGGTTTCTGGAACCAGAGAATCCCCAGGTCTTCCTCTACTGCTGCTTCCAACTTTTAGAACCAAGGAAGATCACCATAACCTTTGTACACTCTGCCTTGGATGTCATGGTTTTATTCTTCAAGGTTTCTCAGTGTGTTTGTGTCAGTTTTCATATACTCTGCATTCTCACCCTTCCTCACTGGCTTATGTTGCTTGGGTCTGAACCTTCTCCCATCAAAACCCAGAAAAAAATGAACGAGCATTTCATATATTCTTAGAAAAATTCTGCTTCAATTGCAGGACGGGATGGAAATAATGCTACATGTCTTTTAAAAGAGCTTTCCTCTGCAAAGTTGCACCTGATTAATTTACAACTTTCATTTAATAAAACAACTGGATTGTTGTTCCACGTGATTTGTCCCAAAGCTTGATCTATTATTGATGTAATTAATAATAATTTTGTCTGGGTAAAAACATTTTTCTCTTGTAAAGGGACACTGGTATAGGTGGATTACACCTTAGGCTTTACATTTAGATGAAGAGAAGTATCAATTATGCATTAGAGTTTGCAGAATTATAATTTTAAAGTATTTTTTTATTTCTAAAATACAAATCAATTCTGTAACATATATAGACTTTTAAATAATTCATAAACTAATAATAATAATATCAGTGAGATTAATGGGAATATAAACCCTGAAAGTTGGAAGGTACCTTAGTCATTGTTAGTTGTAGTAGACATTTTTGTCTTTTTTTTTTTTTTTTTTTTTTAGATGGAGTCTCGCTCTGTCACCCAGGCTGGAGTACAGTGGCGCGATCGCGGCTCCCTGCAAGCTCCGCCTCCCGTGTTCACGCCATTCTCCTGCCTCAGCCTCCTGAGTAGCTGGGACTACAGGTGCCCGCCACTATGCGCGGCTAATTTTTTTTTTTTTTTTTTTTTTTTTTGTATTTTTTAGTAGAGACGGGGTTTCACCGTGTTAGCCAGGATGGTCTCTATCTCCCGACCCAGTGATCCGCCCGCCTTGGCCTCCCAAAGCATTTTTGTCATTTCTTACTAGTTCTTTCCCCATTTCCCATTTCCAAATAGCATAGTGAATTTCTCAGCCAAGAGGATTTGCTGTAATTAACGCCATTGCCACTTGTTGGCACCTAAATGGTCTAAACCAATCAACTTAATCCTATCTTCCTTAATCATTAGGAAAAGATAAGCTCACATATCCTCTGGAAGTTAGGATATACAGATGTGATTCCTGAAAGTCCATGAAACCATTTTTTGGCCGTGACGGGGTGAAAGCTGACACAGAGAAGGCAGTACAAAGACAAGCGGAGCCACGTCTGTGATCAAATTACTCCTGAGGGCTGCCTCACATTTGGAATTTTCAGCTAAGGGAACAAATTCATTTCCATGTTTTAATTTAAATTTAAACCAGTTTTTTTTTTTTTTTTCAGTTTTACGTTACCTGAAGGTGAAAAAAAATCCTAAGAAATATCCTTTCCTAATGCTCTATTTTCCCAAATGAAAATTGATTCAGAACAATTTAGTATCTATTACTATCACATTCATGACTTCAACATTCTTTTGTTGAGCTCCTACTGTGTGCCAGATCCCGTGGCTGATTCTGTTTCTACAAAGATGCATAATATATTGCCCTAGAGGAACTTATATCTCATTAGGGGAACATACATTTATTAACTATATTATGGGGTGGAAAGTGCTTATAATAGACGCACAGGGTGATGTGGATGCAACAAGGACAAAAATAGCAGTTGTGTTTGAGGTAGTGGGAGGAGCAGAGATATCCTGAAGAAGGGATGGGACCTTCCAGGAAGAGACAGTTTGCTTAAAAAGAAGCTATAAAAATGCAGAGCATATGTGAGGGTTTTTTTTTTTTTTTTTTTTTTTTTGGTGTTTATATAGATCAAAATAAATCTGCTTGAAGGGAGTGAGCTGTTTTCTATGCAGATGAAGAATCAATGCCATTCTCTTTTTAGCAGCAAATTAAAAATACTTTTGAAGAAAAAATATAAAAAGAAAAAATTTTTAATTTTAGCTTGACAGTTAAGATCCTGCAAATAAAATAATGGTGCTAGTAGATTAATATTACAATGAAACAAGCATCAAACCCAAATTGTGCGTTCATTCCTTAGATCTGCTGTACAAACTTCAAAAGGTATTTATTCACTCTATATATTCGTTCCTTTATCTATAGAAATTGTCTTTTACTTTTGGAGATTCCCTTTGTTTCTGAAAAGGTGTTGTTTTAATCTCATGCATTTTTTGAAACATCAAATGTGGTTCCTGTTTACTTGATTTGGATTTTGCAAAAAAAAAAAAAAAAAATTTAACTTGCTCTTTGAATTATTTGTGTACTTGCTTAATTATAAATTATTAAGTAAGTGTTCAGGAAGGACTATGTATAGAGTAAAGAAAGATGACTGATATGGTTTGGCTGTGTCCTCACCCAAATCGCATCTTGAATTTCCATGTGTTGTGGGAGGGACCTGGTGGGAGGTAATTGAATCATGGGGCCAGGTCTTTCCTGTTCTGTTCGCATGATAGTGAATAAGTCTCATGAGATCCGATAGTTTTAAAAATGGCAATCTCCCTGTAAAAGCTTTCTTTGCCTGCTGCCATCCATGCAAGATGTCACTTGCTCCTCCTTGCCTTCCACGATGATTGTGAGGCCTCCTCACCCAGATGGAACTGTGAGTCCAATCAAACCTCTTTCTTTTGTAAATCGCCCAGTCTTAGATATGTCTTTATTAGCAGCATGAAAACGACTAGTACAGTAAACTGGCACCATTTGAGTGGGGCACTGCTGAAAAGATACCCGAAAATGTGAAAACAACTTTGGAACTGGGTAACAGGCAGAGGCTGGAACAGTTTGGAGGGCTCAGAAGAAGACAGGAAAATGTGGGAAAGTTTGGAACTTCCTAGAGAGTTGTTGAATGGCTTTAACAAAAATACTGAGAGTGATATGAACAATAAAGTCCAGGCTGAGGTGGTCTCAGATGGAGATGAGGAAATTGTTGGGAACTGGAGCAAAGGTGACCCTTATTATGTGTTAGCAAAGAGACTGGCGGCATTTTGCCCCTGCTCTAGAGATTTGTGGAGCTTTGAACTTGAGAGAGATGATTTAGGGTATCTGGCAGAAGAAATTTCTAAACGGCAAAGCATTCAAGAGGTGATTGGGTGCTGTTAAAGCCATTCAGTTTAAAGAGGAAAACAAAGCATAAAACTTTGGAAAATTTGCAGCCTGAAAATGCAATAGAAAAAAAAAATCACATTTTCTGAGGAGGAATTCAAGATGGCGGAATAAATTTGCATAAGCAAGGAGTCAAATGTTAATCACCAAGACAGAGGAAAATGTTGTCAGAGACCTTTGCTGGCAGCCCCTCCCATCACAGCCATGGAGGCCCCGGATGAAAAAGTGGTTTATGGGCTGGACCCAGGGTCCCCATGCTGTGTGCAGTCTAGGGACTTGGTGCCCTGCGTCCCACCAGCTTGAGTCATGGCTGAAAAAGGCCAATGTAGAACTTGGGATGTAGCTTCAGAGGGTGTGAGCCTCAAGCCTTGGCAGCTTCCACATGGTGTTGAGCCTGCAAGTGCACAGAAGTCAAGAATTGAGGTTTGGGAACTTCTGCCTAGATTTCAGAGGATGTATGGAAACACCTGGATGCTCAGGCAGAAGTTTGCTGTAGGGGTAGTGTCCTCAGGGGGAGACGCTCTGCTAGGGCAGTGCGGAAGGGAAATGTGGGGTCAGAGCCCCCAGACCCCAGAATGATAGATCCACTGACAGCTTGCACAATGCACCTGGAAAAGCTGCAGGCACTCAATGCCAGCTGGTGAAAGCAGCTGGGAGGGAGGCTGTACCCTGCAAAGCTGCAGGGGTGGAGCTGCCCAACACCATGAGAACTCCCCTCTTGCATTACCATGACCTGGGTGTGAGACATGGAGTTAAAGGAGATCATTTTGGAGCTTTAAGATTTGACTGCCCTGCTGGATTTCAGGCTTGCATGGAGCCTGTAGCCCCTTTGTTTTGGCCAATTTCTCCCATTTGGAATGACTGTATTTACCCAATGCCTGTACCACCATTGTATCTAGGAACTAACTAACTTATTTTGGATTTTACAGGCTCATAGGCGGAAGGGTCTTGCCTTGTGTTGGATGACATTTTGGACTGTGGACTTTTGGGTTAATGCTGCAAAGAGTTAAGACTTTGGGGGACTGTTGGGAAGGCATGATTGGTTTTGAAATGTGAGGACATGAGATTTGGGAGGGGCCGGGGGTGGAATAATATGGTTTGGCTGTGTCCCCACCCAAATCTCATCTTGAATTTCCATGTATTGTGGGAGGGACTTGGTGGGAGGTAATTGAATCATGGGGGCAGGTCTTTCCCATGCTGTTCTGATGATAGTCAATAAGTTTTATGAGATCTTGCTGGTGGAAGGGTTTATGGGGTGCCAGTTTAGTCAGTCATCCCTGTGGAGGACACCTATGGAACACCATAGGGGGCATCTGAGGAGAAACATCTCATTATTGCCATTGTGCCCCCAAGCCATGTGCCCCCCATGACCTACTCTGTGGCTTTACACAGAGTGATCTGGGCTGAAACACTCCCTTGAGGCATTGGAATGTGACCAGACATCCTGGCTCCTTGTAAAACCAACTCCCACCAACTGCAGCCTGATAAGTTAAAGATGATCATAGTAGTTAGACATACACTTTGAGCTTAAAGGAAATTCACCTAACCGCCACTGCTATACATCTTTTGAATGATGCACGCTCCCCCACCTTCACTGTTTCACCCCGTACCATCTGCCTCTTAGATCAAAAAGATTGTACTCAATAAATTGTCAGGAAATCAGTGCTCTGGGCCTTCTGCAGTCTTCACTCTAGCAGATGGCCTCCTGGACCTGCTTTTACTCTTAACTTGTCTTTTCTCATTCCGTTGTCACCACTGGACTTCGGGTACCCACAGCCGGGGGTTGGGACTGATCACCCCAACAGATCTGGTGGTTTTTTAAAACAGAAATATCCCCGCACAAGCTCTCTCTTTGCCTGCCATCATCCGTGTAAGATGTGACTTGCTTCTCCTTGCCTACCATCATGATTGTGAGGCCTTCCCAGCCATGTGGAACTGTGAGTCTAATTAAACCTCTTTCTTTTGTAATTGCCCAGTCTCGGGTATGTCTTTATCAGCAGCATGAAAACAGACTAATACAATGACTTAAGTATTAGTAGGCCCTTGATCTAGTGTTATTGTTAATATCCTTCCTTATACAAGAATGATGCTATTAACTTCTCAAAATAAGGCATATACTTTGACATATTGTAGTGTTTGGTTTAAACTGAGTGTTTCATTGGCCCCTATTTCTTTTACATGGCAGTAAAAGTCAGTGACCAGGGAACCAAATAAAAATAACGTATTGCTTTGCTCAGAATTGTTGTGGTGGAAAGACTTCTTCACTAGGGACACACTCAACATCCATTCTTCTCTTCTCTATCAAGAGACCTCTAATCCACTTTGGGAGACCAAGGCCGGTGGATCACGAGGTCAGGAGATCGAGACCATCCTGGTTAACATGGCGAAACCTCATCTCTACTTAAAAATACAAAAAATTAGCCGGGCATAGTGGCAGGTGCCTGTAGTCCCAGCTACTCAGGAGGCTGAGGCAGGAGAATGGCGTGAACCTGGGAGGTGGAGCTTGCAGTGAGCCGAGATCACGCCACTGCACTCCAGCCTGGGTGACAAAGTGAGACTCCATCTCAAAAAAAAAAAAAAAAAAAAAAAAAAAAAGAGCCCTTTAATCTTATTTGGAGCTACAATGAATTCAGTTAAAATTCAACATTTCCTAGGTTTGTTTTTTTTTCCCCAGCTAAATGTGGCCATATAATTAAATTTTAAACTCATAAAATATAAGTAGAAGTGATATATGGGATTTTCCCAAGTTTTCTTAAACAAGAGGTCACATACTTTTTCTTCTTTTTACCCTCCTGCTTGCTATGTGTAATGTGGTTCGACCTCGAACTACCATCTTAGATGAAGAGTAATGAGATAAGCATATCAAAGGTTCAATAGAAGAAATCTAGATTTCTGTACTACCTATCTCCAGACTTAAATGAAACAGAAATTAACTTCTATTTTGTTTAAGCCATTTTGGTTTTCTGTTAAATGAACCAGAATCGAAATCTTAAGAAACACTGTGGGAGATCAGTGCCAAATTCTCTCAGGTTTTTATCCTGTATTTCTTAAATCTGTCCTTTTCTCCCTGCTTTCCACTCTCATCCTTGTCATCATCACCACCACCATCATTACCTTTAGCCTGACACATTTACTGATCGCCTAGACTTTTGCAGTGGTTTTCTAACTGGTGTACACAATTCAGTCTAGACCTCTCCAATCTGTTTTCCACTTTGCTGTCTAACTAATGTTTTCAAAATGTAAATTTTGAAAACATTTTGAAGATCAGATTACTACCCACTCTTCTTCTAGGGTGAAACTTCAGATGTTTTCCAATTAGAATTAGGATAGAGGCTACAAGTTTTAACATGACTGTGTTGGTTAGCTAGGGTTGTCATAACAAACTACCACAGATTATGGCACAAAAACAGTAGACATTAATTTTCTTACAATTATGGAGACTGGACATCCAAGATCAAGGTGTCAGCAGGGTTGGTTTCTTTTGAGCCTCTCTGCTTGGTTTGTAGATCTTCATCTTTTCTATGTCTCTTTCCTTAGTTTGTATCTGTATCCTAATATCCTTGTCTAATAAGGACAGCAGTCATATTGGACTAAGACTCTCTCTAATTAACTCATTTCAACTTACTTATCTCTTTAATGAGTCCATCTCCAAATACAGTCATATTCTGAGGTACTAGGGGGTTAGAACTTCAACATACAAATTACGGGAAACACAGTTCAGCCATAACAATGGCCCATAATGTTTGATTCCTGATTCCATGAGTTTGTAAGCCTTTGAAGTTCCCATGCAACAGAACACTAGAAAAACTTGTTTATCCTATAAATTTCCTGGGCAAGGGAGAGCATCACCTTGGTAAAGTCTCAGTAGGAAGACTAAATTTTTCCTCAAAAGGGAGAAATTTGAAAAGAATACTTACAATGTGGTCTGGGCAGGAATTGGTTAACAAATTTATAAACTAGGCAAGTTGCTGGAGCAGTGTTTCTATTGTTGAAACATATGAATCCAGTGTGAGTTTGTGTTAAAAGTGTTAAAGTGACCTTATGTCTTCTGTGTTGTATACTGTGGTTAGTCTTGTAATGATGTTTAACTGTTTTGAGAGTCACAGTATAGTTTTACTGTTTCCTGTACTCTCCTGTTTATTTTCCAGTGTCCTTCCCTCCTTAGCCTAAGCTAAGGGAAAAGCCATTATCTCTGGATATGTGATTGAACTAGATGTATATTGGTATTCAATGGGTTGTGAGTCATTTTGATATCTAATAGTGTCAGGGCCGGGTTTCTTGGTCTTTTTGTTAGAATGCACATCTGTTATAATAGTGGTTGCACAACAGTGTTTAAGACATACTTGCATACTGCAACACCAAGATGAAGACAAGGATTACTATTAGAGTTTGCAAAGCAACTATGAAACCCTGATTGTAGACTTAGAATATCATAAAAACATGTTCCTAGTTTATTTGTATTTTTCTTATATAAGCAAGTAGCTTTCCCCTTAATTTAGATATTGATTTTTCAATTTTGTCAGTGTCTGAAGATTTAGTCCCAGATTTGGTTATTGTCAAGGAAAAGGGTCTTGGGAGTACCATGACTAAAGGTGGAGGTATCTATTAACAATTTAGAACCTTTAAGTAGCAGAGAGGAAAGAAGATAGCAAAGAGGATAAGCCTAGCTTTGTCCTTCACATGGATGTGTGCTAGGAAAATCACTGATTCTCTTTTATGGAGAAATGTCTGTTCTCACACTGCTATAAAGATACTACCTGGGGGCCAGTTGCAGTGGCTCATGCTTGTAATCCCAGCACTGTGGGAGGCTGAGGCAGGTGGATCACCCGAGGTCAGGTGTTTGAGACCAGCATGACCCATGTGGTGAAACCCCATCTCTACTAAATACAAAAAATTAGCCAGGAGTGATGGTGTGTGCCTGTAATCCCAGCTACTTGGGAGGCTGAGGCAGGAGAATTGCTTGAACCAAGGAAGTGGAGGTTGCAGTGAGCCAAGGCTGCACCATTGCACTCCAGCCTGGGTAACAAGAGCAAAACTCCATCTCAAAAAAAAAAAAAAAGAAAGAAAGATACTACCAGGGACTGGATAATTTATGAAGGAAGGGGTTTAATTAACTCACAGTTCTGCATGGATGAAGAGGCCTCAGGGAACTTACAATCATGGCAGAAGGGGAAGCAAGGCACATCTTACATGGCAGCAGGAGAGAAAGAGAGAGAGAAAGAGAGAGAGAGAGAGAGCAAGGATGGGGGAACTACCAAACTCTTTTAAACTATCAGAGCTTGTGAGAACTCACTATTCTGAAAACAGCATGGGGAAAACCACCCCCATAATCCAGTCACCTCCTGTAGGACCCTTCCTTAATATGTGGGGATTACAATTTGAAATGAGATTTGGCTGAGGACATAGAGCATAACCATATCATTCTACCACTGGCCCCTACCAAATCTCATGTTCCTTTCACATTTCAAAACCAATTATGCCTTCTGAACAGTTCCCCAAAGTCTTAACTCATTTCAGCATTAACTCAAAAGTGCAAGTCGAAAGTTTTATCTGAGACAAGGCAAGTCCCTTCTACCTATGAACCTGTAAAATAAAAAACAATTCAGTTACTTCCAAGATACAATGGCTGTATAGGCATTAGGTAAATGTTCCCATTCCAAATGGGAGAAATTGGCCAAAACAAAGGGGCCACCTGCCCCATGAAAGTCCAAATCCTGGCAAGGCACTCATTAAATCTATTTTTTTTTTTTTTTTTTTTTTTTTTTTGAGATGGAGTCTCACTCTGTCGCCTAGACTGGAGTGCAATGGTGTGATCTCGGCTCACTGCAACCTCCACCTCCTGGGGCAAAACAATTCTCCTGCCTCAGGCTCCTGAGTAGCCAGGATTACAGGCACCTGCCACCCTGCCCAGCTAATTTTTGCATTTTTAGTAGAGACAGGGTTTCACCATGTTGGCCAGGCTGGTCTTGAACTCCTGACTTCAGGTGATCCGCCTGCCTCAGCCTCCCAAAGTGCTGAGATGACAGGTGTGAGCCACTGCGCTGGGTCTCGTTAAATCTTAAAGCTCCAGAATCTCCTTTGACTCTATGTTTCACATCCAGGGCACACTGATGCAAGGGGTGGGCTCCCAAGGCCTTGGGCAGCTCCGTCCTTGTGGCTCTGCAGGGTTCAGCCCATACAGCTTCTTTCAAAGGCTGGCATTGAGTGTCTGCAGCTTTTCTAATTGCACAGTGCAAGTTGTCAGTGGATCTACCTTTTTGGGATCTGGAGGATGGTAGCCCTCTTCTTATAGCTCCACTAGGCAGTACTCCAGTGGAGACTCTGTGTGGGGGTCCCAACCCACATTTCCCCTCTGCATTGCCCTAGTAGAGGTTCTCCATGAGGGTTCCTCCCCTGAGGCAGATTTCTGCCTGGGAATCTGGGCATTTCCATACATCCTCTCAACTATAGGTGGAGGCTTCTAAAGCTCAACTTTTGTCTTTGGTGCACCTGCAGGCCCAACACCACATAGAAGCTGCCAAGGTTTGGGGCTTGCACCATCTGAAGCAACAGCCTGAGCTGTATCTTGGCCCCTTTTAGCCATGGCTGGAGCTGGAGTGGCTGGGATGCAGGGCACCAAGTTCTAAGGCTTCACAGAGTAACAGGGCCCTGGGTCCACAAAGCCATTTTTCCCTTCTAGGTCTCTGGGCCTGTGATGGGAGTGGCTGCTGTAAAAGTCTCTAACATGCCCTGGAGACATTTTTCCCATTGTCTTGACTATTAGCATTCAGCTCCTCATTGTTACCCCTCCGCGTGAAGAGACCACCGAACAGGCTTTGTGTGAGCAACAAGGCTGTTTGTTTCACCTGGGTGCAGGCGGACTGAGTCTGAAAAGAGTCAGTGAAGGGAGGTAGGGGTGGGGCCATTTTATAGGATTTGGGTAGGTAGTGGAAAATTACAGTCAAAGGAAGTTGTTCTCTAAAGGGCAGGGGTGGGGGGACACAAGGTACTCAGTGGGGGAGGTTTTGAACCAGGATGAGCCAGGAGAAGGAATTTCACAAGGTAATATCATCAGTTAAGGCAGGGACCGGCCATTTGCACTTCTTTGTTGGTGGAATGCCATCAGTTAAGGCAGGAACAGACCATTTAAATTTCACTTCTTTTGTGATTCTTCACTTACTTCAGGCCATCTGGATGTATGCATGCGGGTCACAGGGGATATGATGGCTTAGCTTGGGCTCAGAGGCCTGACATTCCTGTCTTCTTATATTAATAAGAAAAATAAAACAAAATAGTGTTGAAGTATTGGGGCAGTGAAAATTTTGGGGGGTGGTATGGAGAGATAATAGGCAATGTTTCTCAGGGCTGTTTCAAGTGGGATTTGGGTGGCATGGGAACCTAGAGTGAGAGAGATTAAGCTGAAGGAAGATTTTGTGGTAAGGGGTAATATTGTGGGGTTGTTAGAAGAAACACTTGTCATATAGAATTATTGGTGATGGCCTGGATACGGTTTTGTATGAATTGAAAAAAGAACAGAATAAGACAACGAGAAAAACAGGTATTAAAGGACTAAGAATTGGGAGGACCCAGGACATCCAATTAGAGAGTGCTTAAGGAGGTTCAGCATAGCCCTGCCAGCAAAGATTATTTACTTTAAGAGGGAGTTAAGTGTGGTGGTTTGGGGATAGCACCAGGAGATATCAGCTGGGATGGCTTGGAGAAACAGTGTAAACTGGTAGTATAAACAAGAGCAGGGCATTTATGAGTAGTTGAGAATGGTGAATAGCAGTATGACTAGACAGAAGATAGTAGGGATGACAAGTATTATGGGGCACAGTCCAGGTTGGTCTGGTGTCTGGAATGAGACTGGGGCCTAATAAAAAGGAACGTCTATACAGGAGCTTAAATGGTTGTACCCTGTAGCATTCTGAGGACAGGCCCGAATTCTGAGAAGGGCAAGTGGTAAAAGTATTGTCCAGTCCTTTTTAAGTTGGTGGCTGAGCTTGTGTTTTTAAAAGACCACTATTTCACTGAATACCAAGAGCCTGAGAAACTGCTTCGGTGATTTGACTAATAAAAGCTGGCCTATTATCAGACTGTATAGAGGTGGGAAGGCCAAACCGAGGAATTATATCTGACGGAAAGGAAGAAATGACCACGGTGGCCTTCTCAGACCCTGTGGGAAAGGCCTCTACCCATCCAGTGAAAGTGTCTACCTAGACCAAGAGATAGCTTAGTTTACTGACTCGAGGCATGTGAGTAAAGTCAATTTGCCAGTCCCGGGTGGGGGCAAATCCCCGAGCTGATGTGTAGGGAAGGGAGGGGGGCCTGAGAAATTCCTGAGGAGTAGTAGAACAGCAGATGGAACACTGAGAAGTGATTTCCTTGAGGATAGATTTCCATGATGGAAAGGAAATGAGAGGTTCTAAGAGGCAGACTAGTGGCTTGTAACCTACGTGGAAGAGGTTATGAAATGACTACAGAATAGAATAGGTCTGTGAGACTGGAAGGAGATATTTTCTTTGGTCTAAGAACCATTTGCCTTGTGTGGGAAGAGATAGGGGGAAGTTTCAATGAGGGAGTAGGTGGGAGTGGCCAGATGAGAAGGAGAGAGAAACTGCCATAAGGGATAGAAGTTGGAACCCTAGCTGCTTTTTCAGCTACCTTATCAGCATAAGCATTGTCCTGAGTGATGGGATCTGATGCCTTTTGATGGCCTTTGCAGTGAATGACTCCAGCTTCCTTTGGAAGTAAAGCGGCTCTGAGAAAAGTTTAAGAGGCATTAATAATAGAAGACCCTTGTGCAGTGAGGAAATTTCTTTCTGCCCATATAACAGCATGGTGGTGTAGGATATGGAGGGCATATTTAGAGTCAGTATAAATATTGATGTATAGTCCCTTTGCAAGAGTGTGGGCTTGAGTTAAGGCAATGAGTTCAGCTTGCTGAGAGGTAGTGGAGGTAGCAGAGTGGTAGCCTCAATGATAGGTGTGGAAGATACTATTGCATAGCATGCCTTTGCTGGTGAGTGGTGATTAGACCTGGTGGAACTGCCATCAATAAACCAAGTGTGTTCAGGGTGAGGAACAGGAAAGAAGGAAATATGGACTGAATGTCAGGTGGATCAGAGAGATACAGTCATGGGGGTCAGGTGTGGTATCAGGAATAATGTGGGAGGTCGGATTGAAGTCCGGGCCAGGAACAATGGTAATTGTGGGAGACTCAACAAAGAGTGAGTATAGCTGAAGGAGCTGGGGAGCAGAAAGTGTATGCATCAGGTGGGAGGAAGAAAACAGATGTTGGAAGTTATGAGAACTGTAGAGAGTGAGTTGAGCATAGTTTGTGATTTTGAGGGCCTCTGAAAGTATTAAAGTAGCGTCAGCTGCTGCACACAGACATGAGGGCTAGGCTAAAACAGTAAGGTCAAGTTGTTTGGACAGAAAGGCTACAGGGTATGGTCCTGGCTCTTGTGTAAGAATTCTGACCCCACTAATCATGCCTAGGAAGGAAAGGAGTTGTTGTTTCATAGAAGGGATTGGGGTTTGGGAGATTAGTCGGACATGATCAGCAGGCAGAGCACGTGTATTTTTATGAGAATTATGCTGAGATAGGTAACAGATGAGGAAGAAATTTGGGCTTGACTGAAGTAATGGGGACTGTCTGTGAAGCTTCATGGCAGTACAGCCCAGGTAATTTGCTGAGCCTGATGAGTGTTAGGGTCAGTCCAAGTGAAAGCAAAGAGAGGCTGGGATGAAGAATGCAAATGAATAGTAAAGAAAGCATGTTTGAGATCTAGAACAGAATAATGGGTTGTGGAGGGAGGTACTGAGGATAGGAGAGTATATGGGTTTGGCACCACGAGGTGCACAGGCAAAACAACTTGGTTGATAAGGTGCAGATCCTGAACTAACTTGTAAGACTTGTCTGGTTTCTGGACAGGTAAAATGGGGAAATTGTAAGGAGAGTTTATAGGTTTTAGAAACCCATGCTGTAGCAGGTGAGTGATAATAGGCTTTAATCCTTTTAAAGCGTGCTGTGTGATGGGATATTGGTGTTGAGTGGGGTAAGGGTGATTAGGTTTTAATGGGATGGTAAGGGCGTGTGATCGGTTGCCAGGGAGGGAGTAGAGGTATCCCATACTTGTGGGTTAAGGTGTAGGATATGAGAAGAAGATGCAAAGGCGGCTTTGGATTGGGAACAAGGGTGGCAACGAGATGTGGCTGTAGTCCAGGAATAACCAGGGAAGCAGATAATTTAGTTAGAATGCAGATAATTTGGTTAAAATGTCTCGGCCTAATAAGGGAGCTGGGCAGGTGGGGATAACTAAAAAAGAGTGCATAAAAGAATGTTGTCGGCCGGGCGCAGTGGCTCAAGCCTGTAATCCCAGCACTCGGGGAGGCTGAGGCGGGCGGATCACGAGGTCAGGAGATCGAGACCATCTGGCTAACACGGTGAAACCCTGTCTCTACTAAAAAAAATACAAAAAACTAGCCGGGCAAGGTGGCGGGCGCCTGTAGTCCCAGCTATTCGGGAGGCTGAGGCAGGAGAATGGCATAAACCCGGGAGGCGGAGCTTGCAGTGAGCTGAGATCCGGCCACTGCGCTCCAGCCCAGGCGACAGAGCGAGACTCTGTCTCAAAAAGAAAAAAAAAAGAATGTTGTTGTCCAAGTTGTCACCAGAGTGGGGGAGCTTTAAGGGGTTTTGAAGCTTGGCCGTCAATACCCACAACAGTTATGGAGGCAAGGGAAACAGGCTCTTGAAAAGAAGGTAATGTGGAGTGGGTAGCCTCCGTATTGATTAAGAAGCGGACAGACCTGCCCTCCACTGTAAGAGTTACCCAAAGCGTCTGTGATGGTCCTGTAGGTTTCCAAGGTGATCGGGCAGTGTCAGTCGTTAGCCACTAAGCCGAGAAGATCTGGGAAGGAGTCAGTCAGAGAGCCTTGGGCCAGAGTTCCAGGGGCTCTGGGAGTGGCTGCTGGGTGAGTTGAACAGTCCGATGTTCCGTGGGGTCCCGCACAGATGGGACACAGCTTAGGAGGAATCCTAGGCTGTGGACATTCCTTAGCCCAGTGGCCAGATTTCCAGCACTTGAAGCAAGTTCCTGGGGGAGATGGTCCTGGAGGAACGCCTGGCTGCTGCAGTTTAGGCGTTTGGAAGTTCTAGTGTACTGGAGGTGTGGCTGGGGTTTCTCTCACAGTGGAGGCAAGTAATTGTAACTTTTTCTGTTATTGTACACCTTGAAGGTGAGGTTAAATCCTGTTGTAGGGTTTGAGGGCCAGAATTTAATTTTTGGAGCTTTATTTAATGTCGGGAGTGGACTGGGTAATAAAATACATATTGAGAATAATAAGGCCTTCTGACCTTTCAGGGCGTAGGGCTGTAAAGCGTCTCAGGGTTGCTGCCAAACGAGCCATGAACTGGGCTGGGTTTTTCATATTTGATGAAAAAGAGCCTAAACGCTAACTAATTTGGAAAAGTGGGATAAAGAAAAAGGAGCATTAACCTTGATTATGCCTTTAGCTTCAGCCACCTTTTTAAGAGGAAATAGCTGGGCAGGTGGGGGAGGGCTAGTCACGGAATGAAACTGTAAGCCAGACCAGGTGTGAGGAGGGGAGGTTATAAAAGGATTATAGGATGGGGGAGCGGAGGCTGAGGAAAAATTGCGACCTAGCTCAGCCTGGGGAGGAGGGGAGAGGTCAGAGGGTCCGCAGATAAAGGAAGATTCAAAAGACTCAGACGCTTGGGGTTGGGACTGAAGGGACAAGTGGGAGGGAAAGAAGGAAGATTTGGGACAAGCTGCATTGGGAACAGAGACTAGGGAGGGACCAATGTGTAAAAGAATGCCTGGACATCAGGCACCTCAGATCGTTTGCCTATTTTACGGCAAGAATTATTTAGGTCTTGTAGGATGGAGAAATCAAAAGTGCCATTTTCTGGCCATTTGGAGCCATTATCAAGTTTGTATTGGGGTTAAGCGGCATTGCAGAAGAAAATAAGGCATTTACGTTTTAGGTCAGGTGTGAGTTGAAGAGGTTTTAAGTTCTTGAAAATATAGGCTAAGGGAGAAGGAGGAGGAATGGAGGGTGGAATGTTGCCTATAGTGAAGGAGGCAAGTCCAGAGAAAAGAGAGGGTAGAGACAGGGAGAGAAGGGGTCGAGGGTGCTTGCCCCCAGGAAAGTGGAGAAGGGTGGGTAGAGACATGGAGAGAAGGGGTTGGGGGGTGCTTGCCCCCCAGGAAAGTGGAGAGAAAAGAGTGGGTAGCGACACGGAGAGAAGGGGTTGGGTGAGCAGCCAAAGCAGGCATCCCTGCAATTGACTTGCCACCAAGGGAATGTGGGTGAATGACCAAGGGAGGCGTCCCCGCATGATCAGACACCTCTGAAATCGGGGTGAATAATCAGGCAGGCGTCCTCACTTGATTAAACACCAAGGGAAGACTGTTTTCCCGAGTCCGTGACTGGCGCAGGAGTTTTGGGTTCACGGATAAAATGCATCCCCTTTGTCTCTACCAGAAAAGGAAAGGAACTGAAATTAAGAGAAGGGAGAGAGAAAGATGGCACCAAGATTGAAAGGAGAAAGAGGTTGAGGGATAGTGAGAGAGGTTGGAGAAGAGAGTAAAAAACACCGCTTACCCAATTTAAAATTGTTGAAATGTTCCTTGGGCCAGTTGGTCTGAGGACCAGAGGTCGTAGGTGGGTCTCCTCACGGAGTGAGGGCGAGGACAGGGGACTGGTCTCCCGAAGGGTCCTCCTGTCCTGGGTCTTCAGCACCAATTGTCACGCGCGTCCGTGTGAAGAGACCACCAAACAGGCTTTGTGTGAGCAACAAGGCTGTTTGTTTCACCTGGGTGCAGGCGGACTGAGTCCGAAAAGAGTCAGTGAATGGAGGTAGGGGTGGGGCCGTTTTTATAGGGTTTGGGTAGGTAGTGGAAAATTACAGTCAAAGGGGGTTGTTCTCTGGTGGGCAGGGGTAGGGGACACAAGGTGCTCAGTGCGGAAGATTTGAACCAGGATGAGCCAGGAGAAGGAATTTCACAAGGTAATATCAGTTAAGGCAGGGACCATTTTCACTTCTTTGTTGGTGGAATGTCATCAGTTAAGGCAGGAACAGGCCATTTAAATTTCACTTCTTTTGTGATTCTTCACTTCAGGGCATCTGGATGTATAATGCAGGTCACAGGGGATATGATGGCTTAACTTGGGCTCAGAGGCCTGACACTCATTACTTATGCAAATTTCTGCAACTGGCTTGAATTCCTTCCCAGAAACTGGGTTTTTATTTTCTACTATGTGGTCAGGCTGCAAATTTTCCAAAACTTCATGCTCTCTTTCTCTTTTAAACATGAGTGTGTATGGTGGCCTGGCATTCAATCTGGGAGGTGAGAGTATGTTAGCAGGACCTCTTCTTTTTTCACTGAGAGTTTTTTAAAAAATAAATGCTGCTCTCCTCACTTTTCGATGTGTCTGCATACCTAATCTTTCCTGGTCACGGAACAAAGGCCTGATTTTAGCTGAACTAAGGAGCAAAAAATTCTGCATCAAAAGCTACCCCCAAGTAACTAAAAATTGACATAATTTCCCTAGGGTTTATCAAGGAGAAGAAAAATTGACATAATTTTCCTAGAGTTTATCAGGGTTTACCTTTCTCCGATAAACCATTTTGCACCTCTACCTCATTCAGCCCACAAGGCACATAAGAAAATGTCTGGAGGAGAAAGGGAGGATGCTGGAATATGGACTTCAGTAGGGAGTGCAGTGCTTGAGGTGATAGGTTGTTCCCATTCCTTTTGAGAGCAAAGAGAATGGGCTGTGGGTCCAAGAGAAATTGCTGATTGTAATTGGGAACGCATGTAAGAAAATCTGGTAGATAATCTGGCTGGATCTCATGCTTAGGGAATGGCCTGGTTGATCTGTTTTTGTAGCTATTGGATGAGGAAAAAGTATTAGAGAGAGAAGGGGGAAGGGACAAAGGCAGATTGGCAAAGATATATGAGATTCTTAGAAATTCCATGGATAGTGCAGATGGTAGTTAGGTGCAAGTTCACTTACCAGTACACCAAAGAGGGAAGACTGCCAGGGTATGGGTGGGTGGTGGGTGCAGAGCTGAGATAATGAAAGAAAATGATCTTTCACTTTAGGAAGCTCTGTAGTAGGAAGTCCCTGCAGGGAGGGCTCTTTTGAAGTACTCATACGCAACTCATGTGAGAGAGAGTGGAAACATGCCATACAGGAGGCACAAAAGCTGTCAGTGTCAGCCCAGAGCACTGATGAACTATAGGAAGAGTTACATGACCTCATGAAGCTAAGTACAAGATGTTTGAAATATTCCAGAATTCCTCTACCTACCCCAATAATGAGTCCATTCAAACCTAGAAATAAAAAAGAGAGTGAAGTGTTATACGAATAGGCTGCCCCTTCCTTTCTATATAGCACAGAAGGCCACAAGACCTATACTGGCAGAAGGAGAGAGGTAATTTGAATTTGGATATAAGTTTTAAGTTTTAAAATGTATTAGACTAAGTCTGGATGACCCAAAAGTACCTAGAGAGGTAGTTAATAGGAAATGTAGTTTAAAATCTAGTTAAAAATGAGGAAGAAAGGCTTGTCAAAGAATGTAAATCAGAAATTGGACAAAAGAAAATAATTTCATTGTGATATTTTAGAGTTTAAGGATCAATATATTAGCTGCATAAATCCCTTCTTGCTTTAGCTTGTGGAGTCAGCATGCCCTTCCTTAGCTCAACACTGCTCTGCAGGCCTGTCTCACAGCAAAAGTTGCAAACTATCCATCCAACAAGAGATTAATAACCAGAATATATAAGAAACTAAAATCAATAGCAAAAAATCAATCCATTTGTAAAATGGGTAGATAATCTGAATAGGCATTTCTCAAAAGAAGACACACAAATGGCCAAAAGGCATATGAAAAATGCTCAACATCACTAATCATTAGGGAAATACAACTCAAAACCACAATGACATCTCATCTCACCCCAGTAAAAATGGCTATTATCAAAAAGAGAAAAATAAATGCTGGCAAGGATGTAGAGAAAAGGGAACTTTGTACGAATGTAAATTAATATAGTCACTATGGAAAACAGTATTGGAGGTTCCTCAAAAAACTAAAAATAGAACTGTCATATGATCCAGCAATCCTGCTGCTGTGTATATATCCAAGAAAACTGAAATCACTATGTTGAAGAGTTATTTCTGTATCTATTGCAGCACTGTTCACAATAGCCAAGATATGGAACAAATTCATTAATGAATAAATGGATACAGCAAATGTGGTATAGATACACAATGGAATATTATTCCATTATAAAAAAATGAAATCCTATCACTTGCAGCAACATAGGTGGAACTGAAGGAAATTTTGTTAAGTGATATAAGCCAAGCACAGAGAGAAAAATATTGTTTGTTCGCACTCATATGTGGGGGCTAAAAAGTTGATCTCATGGAGGTTGGGATGGATAGGGGAAAGGGAGCATGTAGAGAGATTGGTTAATGGATATAAAAATATAGTTAGAATAAGTTCTAGCATTCAATAGCACAGTAGGGTGACTATAATTAACAATAATTATATATTTCAAAAGAGCTAGAAGAGAAGATTTGGAATTCTCTTAACACAAAAAATGATAAATATTTGATGCAATAGATATCTCATTACCCTGAGTTGATGATTATACATTATATGTGTCATGTGTGTCCGTGTGAAGAGACCACCAAACAGGCTTTGTGTGAGCAATAAAGCTTTTTAATCACCTGGGTGCAGGCGGGCTGAGTCCGAAAAGAGAGTCAGGGAAGGGAGATAAGGGTCGGGCCGTTTTATAGGATTTGAGTAGGTAAAGGAAAATTAGTCAAAGCGGGGGTTGTTCTCTGGCGGGCAGGAGTGGGGGTCACAAGGTGCTCAGTGGGGGAGTTTTTGAGCCAGGATGAGCCAAGAAAAGGAATCTCACACGGTAATGTCATCGCTTAAGGCAAGGACCGGCCATTTTCACTTCTTTTGTGGTGGAATGTTATCAGTTAAGGTGGGGCAGGGCACTTTCACTTCTTTTGTGATTCTTCACAGGGGTATACGTGCAAGTCACAGGGGATGCGGACATGCAAATCACGGGGGATGCGATAGCTTGGCTTAGGCCTAGAGGCCTAACATTTTGCATGTATTGAAATTTGACACCGGGCGCGGTGGCTCACGCCTGTAATCCCAGCATTTTGGGAGGCCGAGGCGGGCGGATCACAAGGTCAGGAGATCGAGACCACGGTGAAACCCCGTCTCTACTAAAAATACAAAAAATTAGCCAGGCGAGGTGGCGGGTGCCTGTAGTCCCAGCTACTCAGGAGGCTGAGGCAGGAGAATGGCGTGAACCCGGGAGGCAGAGCTTGCAGTGAGCCGAGATCGCGCCACTGCACTCCAGCCTGGGCGACAGAGCGAGACTCCGTCTCAAAAAAAAAAAAAAAAAAAAAAAAAAATTTGACTTATGCCCATAAAATGCATTATTAGTATAAATCCCCAGTTGACATGGGGTTGAAATGCCTTTTCACACTTAATGGTCACAAGCCATCATGTAGTTTCTATCTGTGTGTGTTCTGAGTTTAGGAAAAATGCTATAGCCCTATTCCACCTTACCTCTTTCAGGAACCCAGTTCACCACTATCTCTTTCAGAGGAATAATGAGAAAAACTGGCAGATGTATTTTATCTGACAACTGATTGATTTACCATTATGTTAGATTTTCCATTCAATGCTTGTTTTTGTCTTGGCATCACAATCAATCTATGCTCAATCTGTTTCTCTTCAGTTGTATATAAGGTATGCTACGTGACCAAAGAGCTAAGAGAGAGAAAGATTTCATGGTACTGTTTTCAATTTCTCTAAGTCCTGAACTGTAATTTGCCTAACCAGGATCCTAGCGCTTATTTTAGAGCGCTAAATGCTCTCTTGAATTTTTATTCTTGGCTTTGAGTTCTGCTTGCTAGTAGGTTTTATACTGTCAGTTTTGTGATCTTATTGACAGAGAAAAAAAGGATAAAGCTGAGATGATTTCCCACTGCCAACAAATGTCACGAGAGACCATTTGTTCTTAAAGCAGACCTATTCTTCCCTTGTTCTTTAGCCATTTCTAAGACTGTTAAAAAGCTTTGTTTTTGTGGTCTTGAGCTGTCTTCCCAATTAGCTCATAATGGATTTTACCTTCCTATCACCATTTTTGGAGCGTGATATTGTGCTTTAATATATCTTTGGTATAAGGACTTTTAAAAATCTAAATATATTAGAATTCTTCTTATGTAGCAACATTGTTTTTGTTTTTCTACTATGCCTAGCAAGCCAGTTTTTTGGTCAAGATTTTTTATTTATATGCCTGACCTTCTTGGACTGAATTCACCTTTAGAGTCTCAGACTTTCAAATTTGCCCTCTTTATCTGTTACGAACCTTAACAATGCCATTATTACTTTCTGACAAATTAGGATTTCTTATTGAAACAGGCTAGACTATGGGTTTTTAACAAACAAACATGCATAATGCAGTTTCACAAAATAGTTGGAACTCATCCAATTTATACAAATGTGTCACTGTCACCTTTTCCTGAGTCTTTTGGTCTTCATCTCCTATGCTCTGCTTCTCTTGGCTAAGAGGACACTCACACATACCCCTTTGGGTAGCATGGCTGCTACAAGCAAATCCATGCAGGAGACAAAAAAAGTTGTCAAAATTGAGGAATAGAGGGTAGACTACAGATACTTAAGCAGGAAAACAATATTATAAAAATTATATTTGAGGCAGTTTATATCAGCAGTTTGGAACATGATCAATTGTGAGTGGGAAGTGGAAAGACAATGGAGGCAGAGAAAGCAGCCACCTGGAAGAGGCCTTGGCAGCCAGAGCTGTGTGAGTTGAAGGAAGCTTGGCTGGAGACCTGGCAAGGACCCTTGGATTAAGGAAAAGGAGAGAGTGAGGCCATCTGAGACAGGGACAGAGCAGCAGACAGAAACAATTGTAGGAGACAAAGAGGAAAGAAAAGAAAATGCAATTACACAGTCTGGAAGGTCAGAAAGGTAAGGAAAATTGGGAAGGCATACTTATTTAAAGGGGATGATAAAGAGATAAGTAGAAATATTTAGTTTCACAGGCCAATAAGATATGCTTCTGATGTATCTGTTAGTATACATTTCACTGAAAGTCAAGAATTTTTATTCAATTCCTCTTCTTTAACTTACCCTGCTTTTGACTTCAGTAATACTAAATGTTAAAACATTTCATTCATTCTCCATCATGTGGAGAAAATTTTCTATTTTTTTAATTATGTGAAGTGCTTTACAATCATAACTAAATAGTTCACTTTAGACTCAATGATAAAAACTCATCAAATCACATAAAGTAAATGAAAAGGAAGAAGAGTAACTAAATAAAAGAAACAAAGACAAAATGATCTACCTATCATGCGCATCTCTGTGTGAAGAGACCACCAAACAGGCTTTGTGTGAGCAATAAAGCTTTTTAATCACCTGGGTGCAGGTGGGCTGAGTCCCAAAAGAGAGTCAGCGAAGGGAGATAAGGGTCGGGCCGTTTTATAGGATTTGAGTAGGTAAAGGAAAATTACAGTCAAAGGGGGGTTGTTCTCTAGCGGGCAGGAGTGGGGGTCACAAGGTGCTCAGTGGGGGAGCTTTTTGAGCCAGGATGAGCCAGGAAAAGGAATTTCACAAGGTAATATTGTTGCTTAAGGCAAGGACCAGCCATTTTCACTTCTTTTGTGGTGGAAAGTCATCAGTTAAGGCGGGGCAGGGCATTTTCACTTCTTTTGTGATTGTTCAGTTACTTCAGGCCATCTGGGCATATACGTGCAAGTCACAGGGGATGTGATGGCTTGGCTTGGACTCAGAGGCCTGACACTACCCTCAAAAATTCTACCACTTGGAAGACCGTTGAAGAAGATTGTGATCCAATGCTGTTATGGCAATTCTAATGTGAATTTTGAACTACAAACTTATCCGTGAAATAGTCTATATGCGAATGAATGCTAGAGAGACATGAATTAAATTATGATCTCGAATAGAAAGGATTAAAACATATTTTGCTCATGATAAAGTCAATTTAATATAACTAGCATTACAAACAAATATTGGTGAAGATCATAAATTTCAATAAGTATATAAGAATGTCGTAAAGTTTCTAAACTTTTTTATGACATTTATTATAGGTAACATCTTTCAAAAGTAGTAGGGTATGATAATAGAAACTCTGTGAAAACATCCTTACAGCAAAAAGAAACAAGCAAAAACTCTTTACACTTGATTATATACAGTCAACCCTTTATTTTTGGGTTCCACATCCATGAACTCAACCAACTGCAGATTGAAAACATTTAAAAAAATTTGCATATATACTGAACATGAACAGACTTCTTTTTTTTTATTATTCCTGAAACAATATTGTGTAACAGCTATTTACATAGTACTTACATTGTCCCAAGTATTACAAGTAATCTAGAGATGAGATAAAGTATATGAGAGGATGTGCATAGGCTATATGCAAATATTCAGCCATTTTATGTAAGAGACTTGAGTGCCTGTGAAATTTGGAATCCTCCAGAGGTCCTGGAGCCAATCCCCCATGGATACTGAGGGATGGCTGTACATCATATTTTCATTTATTTAAAATTATATGTATTAGGTTAGTGCAAAAGTAATTGCAGTGTTTGCCATTTTTTTTTAAGCTATGCAAAGACTGCAATTACTTTTGCACCAACCTAATATAAATCCTACATCACTTTTCATCAGCAATTGGTAAACCAAGAATCAGTGATCATCCTAGGCAAAGAGAACTGGAAAGATTGTTTTGCTCTTCAGAACAGTTGTTCAAATGATATATCCTGTTGATCTGATTCCATTATAATTTCTCAGGGTGCTTATTATATAAGCAGATTACTAGATTCTACCACAGACTCACTGAATCAGAATTTAGAGACTGAGGCGAGAAACCTGCATCCTTAATAAGTGCCTTCAATGACTCCTGTGGTTCCTGATGTTTTAGAACCTTTGTTCCGGAAATCCACACCATCTAACATGAGACAACGTAACATACATGAACAGGCCACAAAATAGCAAAATCATTTTACAGACTGTAAATCTTTTTTATTACATTTATGGCTTAGCCCAAGGATGAATGCATAGTAGATGCTTAATATTTGCAAGTAATAATGAGATAGTTTATATACTAGAACAACTGAATCATCATGGTGACCTAAGTATCTGGAATTTTTAACATGACATCTTCAGTTATTTTTGGTTTCAAAGAAAAGACCTACTCCTTTTTATTTTGAAAGGTGGCATAAACCTGTTTGATTTTCACAATTTTAAAATGATGGGGGAAAAAAATCGAAAGGCTTTGTGGGAGAAGAAGTACAAATAGGTCCATAAAATATGTCTAAGATTGACTTATTAAAAAATAGAGAATCCATAAGTGCCAAAAGTTTTTCTGTGCTTACTGACATATCTTTAATCTCACAAAATGCTCTACCCAGTGGAAAAAAGAGGGCAGCAGATATAATAATCTATTAATCATTTCTGTGAAACTCCGTTGATCCTAGAGTGACAAAATGAAATAAAGATTGATCCAATTTGTTAAGGACTATGCCTGTTAGGAATATATTCAGCTAGAAACAGAGGCTTAATAAAATGTAGTTTATTTTTTCTCACATAACAACTCTCTAGGCAGGTGAGGTGGGTGGTGTTAGCCTCCCTCTGGTGTCATCCAGAATCCATATCCTTGCTGTATGTCTGCTCCACCATCCTCATCTTGTAATTTTTAGTTTTAAGTTTATCATTTCATAGGCTTAAGGTGGCTGCTGCAATTCCTGGCTTTACGCACATGTTTAAGGCTGGAGGGAGCTAGGAAATGTGCCATTTTCTGGTTTTTTTTTTTTTTTTTTTTTTTTTTTGTCAAGAAATACATTTTTTCCTGGAAACTATAAACTGGTATTTGCTTTTCAACCTATGGCTCTAAGGTCAGAACTCTGTCACATGGCTACCCATGACTGTGAGTCTGGGAAAGTGAGTATCCAGCTTTCTGAATTCTAAAGTGGGCAGCAATGGATAAGGCAGTTGGAAAATGACTTCTGAGTTGGCTAAAGGACAATGTCTACCACAATATTCTCTCATTACCAATGACCTGGGGCTTGGACTCTAAGAACAGGAGAGCTGAGAGCTGAATTACTGAAAGGGGAGCTTGACTGCTATGTTAGGCTTGCTTCCTCACCTGAAAGTTCTTTCAGAATCTTGGTTGTGTGTTACCTGCTGTGCATTCTAGCCCTGCACATGATATTTGTCTCCTAGACTGACTGCCTCTTATTCTTTTTCCCTTTCTGGAAAGCAGTATAGTTTAGTGGTGGGGAGTACAGGCTCTGGAAGCAGAAAGCCTGGGTTTAAATCCTGGGTGGGTGGCTTATTAGCTGTGTGATCCTGAGCTAGTTATTTAACTTCTGTCAGTCTTTTTATCCTCATTTGTTAAGTATAAATAGCAGTGGTATCTATCCCGTAGATTTGTTATAAAAATGCAATGGCATCACCTCATAAAAGTATATCATGACCATGCTAAGCATGTTAAGTGTTTGGAAAATGTTAGTAATTATTAATTTTTTTCTTTTTCTTTCTTTTTTTTTTTTTTTTTTTTGAGATGGAGTCTCGCTCTGTCACCCAGGCTAGAGTGCAGTGGTATGATCTCGGCTCACTGCAACCTCTGCCTCCCGGGTTTAAGGGATTCTCTTGCCTCAGCCTCCCGAGTAGCTGGGACTACAGGTGCGTGCCACCACACCCGGCTAATTTTTTAGTTTTAGTAGAGACGGAGTTTCACCATCTTGGCCAGGCTGGTCTCCAACTCCTAATCTTGTGATCCACCGGCCTCGGCCTCCCAAAGTGCTGGGATTACAGGTGTGAGCCACCGCACCCGGCCAGTAATTATTAATTTCTTATTGTTTAGACTTATATCTAGATCTATTAATGTATGTAACCACAATGCTTGGCACATGGAACTCAGCTCCCTTTTTTGTGCGTAAAGATATGTAATTATGTAACTGTGTATGTGTGTGTTATGTTTGCATGATTTGTGAAGTTGTTATGCAGATATAATCCTTTTACAGAAATGCCCAAGGCCCCTGGATTTCTGCCTTTTTGAGAAAGATTACTCAAGTGGACTACATTTGCAAAAACAATTTTCTAAGAAACCAGATTTTTAAAAATAAATTTCTAAAATCCCCATGTTGTCTTTTATTAAAATTATATATTTCTCTTGACATTTAGTATACTGTACATAGACTATGTTATTTTGTTAGATTTACCCCAGTTATTTCTTTTTGGGGGAGCAGATATTGGTAAAAGATAAAATGGAACCCAATAATATTTTTCAAGAGCAAAATACATGGCTTAAGGAAAAGAATAACCTGTCTGAGGAATGGTAGGAAGGACATTTGGAAATGAGCATGCCTCAGTGGGGAGGAAGATGCTGACCAGAAAGGTGGAAGCAATCTGGAGACAAACTGTTGTTTTCTTTATAATTTTACTCCTGTTGAGTTCTGGTTTCATCTTTCCATTAATACATATTCACTTTATAATGTAGGGAGCACTCTTTCTTACCTTTGGGATTTAAGTAATTGAAGTTAATCTCTTTGAAAGAGATCTCAGTTGGATTGATCTAAGATAGAAAAAGTCATTAAGAGGAAATTAATAAAAGGGAACTCTTTAAGGTGGGTAACACAGGTATTATAGTCTTAGCCCCTGGAATATGACCCAGTAGGCAGAGTAAGCCCTGGCAAAGCAAGGCATACAGCCAAATGTTAGCTTTTCACATGCAAAAACAAGATTATGCAATAGTACAGACTTTGCTAGGCTATTATTTACAGAAGGAATTCAGCAACATTTGTTTACCTACTTCATTATTATACCAGCAATCCAGCCTGAAGGACGTAGCTCATAGATGTCTTCTGAAATGTGGAAGAAATACTTCTGTTTATCATAAAAGCTCAGCTGGAGATTGGAGTCTGGAAGAGGGAGGAGAGAAGAGGAGGACCTCAGGGAGGCAAGTTAAGCAGCCCAGCTTTTGCATCTTAATTTCTTTCTCTGTGCTTTTGTCTTTCAAGGAGTGGTGCTGGGCACAGGTATTTTAGATAAGTAAGTGGGATAGCAAGAGAAGGACCTTTTTACTGCTCACCCATTTATTGGGTGACAATCCAATGTGCTATCCAGAATGCAGCATTTTTGAGAGTAAAATCATACTGGGCCAGATCATAAAACCCAGCATTTTTTAGACAAACTGGTATAGTGTATATGGTTAACTTACTTTGTACCAAGAAGGTATAACAAACTCACTTTAGAGGACAGTGGTGTACAGTCTGATAGAGTGAGTACCCAGTTAACTCTCCGTATGTTGTGTCAGCTGGCTTTGTATCAGGAAGCTTCTGGTGAGTTTAGGTGACCCCATAGCAGAGGCAGGTGGAAAATTCCAGGCTAGGAGGCTGGATGGAGTAGATGGTAAACACTCAAGGGTCAGTGGTCAATGATGAGGACACAAGCCAAGAGCCAACCATGGGGATTCCAAGGGGAGCTTGGGTTATCAAAGGCCATTAGAGCTGCAGTGACCAGGACATTGCCCCAAGAAACTGTGTCTGCATGAAATAAGGGATATCCTTGCTTGTTTGTGACCCAAGGATATGTAAGTCATACATTTTTGCCTGTTAGAAACAGAAGAGAGGGTGGCTATATGGAATATTAAATATTTTTATTAATAAAAATATTAATAGAAATTGCATGACCTTTTAAGTTATGGTATGGGACTAAATTTAAACTACAAATGTAGTTGTTTCTGTTTTGTGGAGAGATTATTTATGAACAAAGTAAAGGAGTTACAACTCTTCATAAATAAGTCTATAAAATGTTGCGGCATTAGATAGTGAGATCTTTTCGCTCTGTATTTCTTTCCAAAAATCTTAACAATGTCACCATTTTATTAAATCATTTGATAGGATCAATACTTTATATGAGCTATCTAATCTGAGCAGCCCCAAGAAACCTGTAAAACAGGCATTATTGTCCTATTTTATAGATAAATTAGCCAAGGATAAGATAAATCAAAGGGCTTGATCAATTCATCTAGATAAGAAGTGGTAGAGCTTGGATTTAGAACCAAGCCAAAACACTCACATGGCTTACATATTACTTTTCATTCTAAGCTGCCTTATTTTATCACAAATAGATTGAGATCAATGCACTGAACCCTTGACATCTAGACCCTCTTCTATATGATTTTAAACTACTGTTTAAATTTAGTTAATTACTGAACATTTCATGTTCTTATATTTGTTCAACTAGATTCAAAATTCTTCAGTGCTTCCTTTTTTTCATCTCTGTGTTTATTGTATTATTGTTGTCTTCAGACATATTCATTGAAGAAGTATTTATTGAGTGCCTATTATTGCCAGGAACTGTCTCAAGTGTCTGATATATATATATTGATGTATATTCTATTGATGGAGGCAAAAATAAAATGAGTGAGTTAATTTTAAGATATAATAGAAGGTATTAAGTACAATGCACAAAAAAGTAAAGCAAAGTTAAGTGAAATTGAGAATAGGAATGGGTTACTATTTTAAGAAATATGATAAAGTAGGTCCATCGAGAAAATTCCATCCGAAAAATGCCCGAGGGAGTGTCTGTGCACATGTTCAGAGGAAGAGCAGTTTATGCAGAGGGAAACAGGCAGCGCAAGATGCTTTTGAGGTACATGTGGCCAGAATAGAATAAGTGAAATAAAGTCAGAGAAAGAACAATTTTGGGTGTTGTCTGAACAGACCTTATAGGAACTTAAAAGTCATTGCAAGAAATTTCGCAAGATTTCAATGAGATAAATAACTTCCTATTTCTTACTAATATCCAGTATAGCTATAAGAGTAGACGTTGCTATAAAAGTTTTTTAGTGACACATGTTGACATCCAGACATATTATGCTGACATTTTTATTGATGAACCACAGTCTGTCATAGATTATTAACACATTATTGGCTTATGTACTCAGACAGTGATTTTTATTTACCAGACCACTGGTAATCACAGAGTTTCTCCCTACCATCTTTGGTTAATTGATGTGTATCAACTGTTGTTGTTTTTTTTTTTTTTTCCATCACATACCTCAAGATCTGGTAACACCATGGGAAGACTGTATTTCAAGAGTTTTCTTTTTTTTCTTCCCTCTCTTAACATTATGCTAAGTAATCAGGAAGAAGGAGTTAAGGGAGCTTCTTTTCACGGACTAGACTCTAGGGAAAAAAGATTGATGATATTTGGTAGAAGGAAAAGCCTTATCTCTAAAATGCCCTCAGTATTATGTCAGGCTAAGCATTACCTATGGCAAACAAAACTAGGAAGACGAGCTTCAGGCTTGGAGAATGTCTCTTAAGCTATGAAATCCTCTGAGCCTCCCTTAGAGACCTCATCCCTTCTTAACACGAAGGGCATTCCAGACCCAACAAAGAAGGGCTTCAGGAGCCATTCTTGACATCCCAGTCCTTTCTCTGTTGTCTGATCCTTTTATTTGAAATTACTTAGTAGATTGTGATACTAGTTAAAGTCTCTGATTCATGTTAGTCTGATTTGACAATCTAATCCTGTGTTAGCCCAATGATAGAGGGAATCTTAAAATAATGTTACTTCTAAGAAAGGACCAAATTTGGCACAGATTCATAGACTGTTGTTTGTAAATTCAAGGGCTTAGACATCTTCTGAATAACAGTATTTTGGAAAAATTGTGCTCTAAATATTTGGAGTGGAGTCTGAAAATAAATGGTTCATCACTAAGAGGTAAGAAGATTAAATGTTAGCAGAGGAAAAAACCATACAGGTTGTCCCTTCAAACTTGATAATTGGGAAGTATTAACTCATTTAAGTGATTTTGCCATTGTTTGAAACTTCTGAAATTCCTCTTCTAAGATTTGTTTTGGAAACTGTATTTTAAACATGTCTTCCAATGTGGCATATCTTCACTCTTTGAAGGGGTATTTCATTTTTGAAACTACTTGGGAACTACTCCAAAAAAAAGGGTTATGATAACAGATATTTGAGAATAGCAGATAATTGAGGATTTTTTAAAAAATGTGTAAATATATAGTAATGTTACTTGTCGTCTTGAACATTTTGTAAACTAAATAATTCCCAAAGTGACATACAAAACTATCTCATCAAAAATTACTTCATCAGAATGACTTATACTTTCCCAAAATGACTGCTTTGAAGGACAACATGCATTTGACTACGTTTCTCCTGATCACCTACCCTGATCATCCTATTTAAAATATCTAGTTTGATCACTCTATTTAAAATAGCTGTTTCTAATCAAGATCTCTGTTCAGTGCATAATTCTCCTGTGTCATTTTTAATAATTGCTATTTATGAAGAACAGAACTGTCTTAATATTGTATATTTCAGTTTTCTCATAATAACAATGGCTATAGCTCAGAGCAAAAAGAATAATTTTCTCAGTGGGGACCTGTGGGAATAAATATATATTTTTTTATTATGAACCTAATGAAAATCTACTGCATCATATTTACCTACAAAAGTAAAAACAAAAACACAACAACAAAAACCTAAAAAATAGCTAGTGATTACAAGAAATAACACTCTGCAGACCTTCTTCTGTATAATGCAAGGTGTTTGCTTATTGTGTTTCCTTTATCCAGATCTGAACACTATGATCTAGTTTCCGTTGAGGTGACATAATTTCTTTCCCAATAAAAGCGTCATAAATTTAGGAGTAACTTACATAAAGGTTGAGATGAGTTAGATAGCCCTAAAAACCAAAAAGTACTCATTTTGCTTCACGCTCTACATGAGACTATGTGTAAATATGTATGTGTAAAAATATTATACACACATTTTTAACTCAAGTACTATAAGGTAAAATGTTAAATACTGGTGTGTGCATCAGTTGGGGTCCTTTGAAGGAGAAGATGCTGAGAGACAATTAGCAGTCCAAGAAGATTATTGGAGGTAATGCCCATGAAAGACAAAGGGAGGAGGAAGTCAATCTTACACCTGCAAAGGAAACCAGAGGAAGGGGAGCGAGATAGGGCAGGAAGAGCCTCAGGCTGTGATGCAGATGCGAGTCAGTATCTGACAAACCAACAGGGGGCTCTAGATCAAAGAGGCCTTCTGGGAGTCTGACATTGGGCAGAAATGAGTAGGTCCTGGTACCTGCAGCACACTCAATCACTGGCTGGGGGATGTGGGGGAAGAGCGTGGCCTCTGCTGGAAAGCTGAGGTAGACACTGAAGGCAGTAACATCTGGGAGCTGTATGTAACTGCATTTCTTGAAGCTGAAAAACAAGTTTTTTTCTTGAAGACAGATATGTGTAGCACATCTCCATGGCTGCCACAGTGTGTGTGTTTGTGTTTTGACACGACTATGATCAAAGTACAGTTGAAACAAAGTTCTCTATCATTGAAAGTCTACCCTCTTATAAGGTATTCTGACATTACAACACATATAAACAGATTACATAAGCTTGCCTGATTTTCTTTGATAAAACTATATGCAGTTGACTTGATTTGGGTAAATTTAAAGAGATTGACATTACTAAAATATTCCATACTCCTGACCAGTGGCAACAATCTTACCATTAGAATTAGGTAAACTTGGACAACCAGGACAGGTGAGAATGGGCACCCTGGAATCAAATCCTCAACACAGAGCAACTACAATTACCACTACCACATTCATTTTCCTCTTCATATTTGGGGATATGAAGAAGGGAAAATGAGATGGAGTTTGCAGAGGAACTCTAGAAAAGTTTATCTTTGTTTAGAAGTAGGAAAATAAAAATAAAACCTCTGAAAGAAGAACTGGATTAAGGTTTCCTTTGTTTCCCTGGTCGTTGACTTACCCACAAAGGTATGTCTAATATGTAAATGGAATCAGATATTAATCCTGGAAGACACATTGGTAGCATATATTACTAAATCTTATTAGTATTTTTATGTTAATTTTCTTAATATTTTGTGAAAAGTTTAGTATGTTAAAGACTCTGTTGTACCAATAATAGAATAAAGGATGGGTTAGAATAACAGAAAGGCTAGTAGGGAGTTTTGTAGGTCAGAAAAATGCTTTTAACTTCTTTTTAAACACCTCTGCTGATTTTTGCCTATGGAAAGAAAGTGAAAAAACATATGTAACACATTTTGATACGAAACACAGAAATATATTGGATTTACAGATTCTTTCCTTCATAAAATTTAGCATTTGTACCTTCTAGTTCTCATCAAAAGTATGTTGATATAATTTTGTACATCAGTTTTGAAATGTATAGCTAGTATATAGGTAAATAAATATTTCACATGGTTTATGGACCTACAATGTTTAGAACATCTTCTCAGTGATCAGATATTTATTTGGCACCTACAATATGACTCAAAATTTGGAATTGCATTGTGTGGCATACACAGGAAAAATAAGTCTTTAACAACTATGAATCTCTAATCTATTTGAAGAGGTGAGAAAAATGCACAAAATACAAAGATACAAAGAGGGACTGATATAAGGCAATATATACTTAAGGACTTAAATAAGAATAATAGTGACTTTGAGATGGGTGAGTTGATTGGACTGGTTCTAGAAAATTTGTGGAGAAAATTGGATTTAAGCTGGACATTGAAAATGAGTAGGTTTTGAATAGACAAAGAAGCAATAGCAGAAATCATGTAATTAAAATGAGAGCCATCAATTGGCATTAGTCTGGTGTACAGACATTACAAGAATGATTGGATTTGGTTGGATGACTTACGCTGAGAGAGGAGAGGGAAGTAATATAAAATAGTTGACCCTAGAGTCCTGATTATGGAGGCCTTGGGCTAGACAGGGCATAAGAGGCAATAACAATTGTCGTAATAATAAAATGTAGTTAGTGTAGGTTTTACTATTGTTAGCTCAAGCATAATTGTTTAGTATTTCTTTTCTATTCTACCCCTTCTCCAAGGACTCAACCCTTTGTTTTGGAAAGCTTATGAATGTTATAGACTGTTGAAAAATGTTAGTCTACACGGGAGAGTTTGGATGAAGCCCCGCAAATTCCTAGCTGTGGGAGGATATTTCGACCAACAGTTCTGTGGGAGACAGGCTGACTGCTGCTGATAGAAGGCCCCCACCAGGCAGCTACAAAGGCACAGCTAGCAGGGCTCCTTATCATAGGGATGGCTGGACAGTTGGCTTGCCTGGCTCCCTCCTGCCTAACCCTATTGCTGGTCTGACAATGCTTGGCAGGCTATAGCTGTGACTCCACTGCCCTCCCTGGAGTCCCCACGTCTTGTCTTTGCCATCTCATTCAAGCTCCACAGAAACCCTACAAATTCCTATTCCATTGAATTCTCCTTTCCCCTAAGTCCAGTTGATTCTCATATATCCTTGCCTGAGTAGGATAGTCAGGGTTTCTCTCCAGTCTTTTTAAAATCTATTTTTATGACATTGAACTCTGTGCTCTCATTCTTTCAAGATCTTCCTTTCTGATTCTCAGGAGTCTTTTCTTTCCTCAATAATCTTGGTTCCTGCACATTGAGAACATTGTTTTTGTTTTTTACGTGGGTTCAAGAATCTATTTTATAATTATAATTTTATTTTTTATTTTTGTAGAGATAGAGTCTAACTGTGTTGCCAGGGCTGGCCTAAAACTCCTGGGCACAAGTGATCCTCCTGCCTCGGCCTCTCAAAGTGCTGGGATTACAGACGTGAGCCACTGCACCTGGTCAAGAGTCTGTTTTGTTTTGGTTTTTTGAGATGGAGTCTGGCTCTGTTGCCCAGGCTGGAGTGCAGTGGCGCGATCTCGGCTCACTGCAAGCTCTGCCTCCCGGGTTCATGGCATTCTCCTGCCTCAGCCTCCCGAGTAGCTGGGACTACAGGCGCCCACCACCATGCCGGGCTAAGTTTTTGTATTTTTAGTAGAGACCGGGTTTCACCATGTTAGCCAGGATGGTCTTGATCGCCTGACCTCTTGATCGCCCGCCTCAGCGTCCCAAAGTGCTGGGATTACAGGCATGAGCCACCACGCACATGCGAGAGTTTATTTTAAGTCAAATAAACAGCAACGAGAACAATAATTGATCACTAGCAGTTTCTTTTAATTTTTATTCCTGCTTTATAATTCTGATTTCACGAAGGCAAAGCAGGTGCCTCTGACTGACTAGGGAATCACACATAAGGAATAAGAAAAAGAGCAACCTATTGTATCCCTACATAATAATAATAGCTTATATTTATTGACTACTTAGTCTGTGTCAGAACCTGGGGCAACACTCATAGATTATTTCATGTAATCAGCAGTGCAGTTTTAAGGGTTGTGCACCACTGCTCTTTGCGTTTTACAAGTGAAGAGAGTAGGAGTAGAACTCTGAGAGGTTAAATATCTTGCTATCCTTGTAGCACTAGCAAGTCAATGGTGAAACTAAGATTCAAACTCAGGAAATCTACCCCAAAGCCTGCACTCTTACTGGCTGTATTCTTAAATATTTTCTTTATCAAGGGATTAACATAATTATAGAAGTATTTTTGGAAGATTAGCCTGGCATCTGCAAGAGAGCCTAGAGAGAGGATTATTAGTTTGGAGGTTATTTTGGTCTTTCAAAATGCCAGGAGCTTCAGGCATAAACTACAGTTGAGGTCCTAGGTGTTCAGCCTAGTGAACCAGGGTAGTGTGAGAAACATGAAGAGGTAGAGAAATTAAAAATTAGCAATTTGAGAAATTAATAGAAAAATAGACAGTATACTCGAGAAGTATTTTTCAAACTTTTTTCATAATAAAATCACCCGGGACACTTGCTAAAAATATAGAATCCTGGTCCCAACCCAAGCAGCCTGTCAGGAGATTTTCTAAGGGAATCTCTATTTTAAATAAGAGTCCTAGGTGATTCTTGTGATCAGGTAAAGTACAGAAGTCATCCTAGAATGTATCTTTTAATTTTTCCTCTACAGAAGAATTGCTTAATTACAGTGGCTTTTCTTAACTCACAGACACAATTTTCTTGTTTACAATTAGGAGCTGATGTGTAGAGTGGTTAGCACATAAGGCCATGACTGTTAAAAGCTTTTAGTCTAACTAGTAAATCATCCAGGTAATTTGAGGTTTTATTGCCATTGCATTGTTTATGGCAGCAAATCATGTTGATTTGCTGCTACCAGACACAAGGTGTAAAGTCATACGCCATAATTAAACGATATGTGACTTCTGACCCAGATACCTTTTGAAGATCCCATTTTATCAGCCAAGTCAGCCAGTTTTAAAGCAGAGTGGGTTAATCACTGAGACCATTTTGTCAGCTGCTTCTGTGGAGAGTCAACCAAAATTTCTTATAGTTGGTGGGTTCAAGCTTCGTAAGTTTAGCTTTAGAATTCAATTGTAAAGCTGAGCTCAGATTTTAAACAATACATATTTTGGGCTGAAAATTCTCTTCAGTGTTTGTAATAGTCTGGGGAAATGAATGTAATAACCATTTTGACAGTAAATAGTAGCATATGCAATTTTTTTTTTACATACTAATTCCTTCATCAGTTTTGTATCTAATTACTAAGCACTTAGGAATAGAGGCTTCTAATTCAGAAATTGTCAAGTGAAGTATTAGGCATACTCAAGGCAGCTCACCAAAGGTGAGAAGTCCTCTTTTTTCACATATTTATAAAAAGGAAGTTAATTCTCTTTGTCTACTTCCCAGATACTCTTAGTAATATTTAAAGAATCTCAGAGAGGCTTGCAAGGATGTTCAAAGTCCAAAGTCCTTACCCTGAAAGAGCACACATTGCTCCTTAGGAGTCCAGTATTATCTCTAATGCAGCTCTATTCCAAACGACCAGTGTCCAATTTCACGAGCCTCTTGGTTGAGGAGTTCTCTGGCTTTAGCAGTATTTCATCTATCATTGAGAATGAGATGAGAATATCTCAATGATGGCAGGTAGGATTCTCCCTATTTTTCAGGTCTCTTGTAAAACAACATGAAGAAGCCAGAGGAGAGAAGAAATCCAGATTCTAGCATAGTTTGCATTTTAATTCTTGAATCAGGGCTGGGCTTTCTTCTTCTTAAGTTAAATTACGTACCGATCTCTTTATCCTAGAGGACAAATAGGTAGGGAAAATGGACCCGGGGTGATGTCAGAGACCATCCTTGAAAGTTTTAGAATCCATTAGTTTGCCCAGTTGTTGGTAATAGACTTTCATACCACTGATCCAATTCCAATCATTAGGGGACACCCAGGGATCTGTTTTTGCTCCAAATATACCAATTGAATTATATTTTCCTTATTTATTTACTCATTTATATGTATGACCATGGACACATGGATAAAATATTTTATACTTTGTAATATAATATTTTATTTTACATTATTTTACTGCTATAATTGCTTTAGCTTTAGCCACCGGATGTTCTTGCAGTATAGCTTCTTTGTCTTTTTCACATGTCCCCTCCTTTACTTTCTGGTACCCCAGGATGCTCTAGACTAATCTTGTATATTTTCTCAAAAATGGGAAGTCATCAGCAAGTAGAGGTTTGTTGAGGCTATCATACTATGAGAGTGTGTGGAAGTGCAGATTACAAAAAGAAGTGTGCTGAGAATGAAATCTAATGCCAAGATTTCATTTTCAGCACCCTCCTTTTTATAGTTCTTTAAAAAATGGTCACAGGAAAGATATTCTTAGAACAGATGGAGAAAAAAACTAGTAGAAAACAGAAATAATCAGAAGGAGATAGAAACAAATGTAGGATACTTCCAAAAGTAGGAGATAGAACTAATATGAATTAGTTATTTGTTGATTGCTGCAAGAAGGCTTCATGAAATTCTGGGAAATACATGAGTCAGTGACACATAGATAAGCTTATTGTAGGTGACGAATTGTGGGCTCTCAAAACTCTGTGGTTCCCCTCAGAGGGCTGTAAAAGTTAAAGCAATTTGATTGGTTTTATATTCAAGGAAAAATATTAAAGAGTTAACTAGTGAAAAATTAAGCCTGAAAAACAGAAAATAATGAATTTTCTACAAAATAAACAGTTGTATAAATCAATTTGTTGTATGATCAAAGGAGAGCATATCTGAGGGAAATGAACTGGGAAGAAGAATGTACTTGATGGGGTATAGAAGTGGGGGTGTGGGGTCCTGATAGCTGGATCATGAAGCATAGAACCTGAATCTATGACTTACCTTCTCTTGGGATTTCTCATTGATTACTCCCTAATTCTATCACTTTACTAACTACAAGGAGGTCTGTTTCTACTTTAAAATATGTTCAAATATAGGTAAATGTCACTTGGAATATCCCAGAACACAACCATACTGAGGAATACAGAGGATACTAGAGCTCTTAGTAATTTGGCTTTGAAGATGCTGCTACCTTTAGCTTCAAGTTCATAAGTTCTTGATTTCCCAGCCTCTCTCCCTAGGCCTGATGCCAATTTTAATACTCACTGCCCAAGACACTTCCCATATCCCTGTGTGCCAAGTGTCTAGAATAGTGCCTGAACTATATTAAGTAATCAAGAACTATTTGTTGAATGAATGAATGTGTGAATGAATTAATTATATCCTAAGTTACATTTCAATATTTTAGAAAGATGCCATCTTATAGCATCAGCATACTTGTCTTTGTTTACCATATTACAGCTCTTGGGGTTTTAGATGTTTGGTCTATTATTTTCCTGAACTTCACCCTCTCTCCTTTTTTCCTCCCTACTTACTTGTATATCTCTCCTACTCTTGATATTGCCCTAGATCTCCTTGTAAAATATTTTGCAAAATTGTTCAGGCTTCCTGCATAACTCTGACTTGAAACATTATGCTTTAAATTTTTTCATATTGCTTCTCAGTATCTTTTCTAAAATAGATCTGTGTGATAATTATTTTTGGAGGGGGTATGCTTTTCACCATAACAAGGAATAAGAAAATTTAAATGTGCTATAATTTTTTATCTCCACAGATTGTTTTGCTTATTGGTGTTGAATTTTAATTAAAAACCAAACAACTTTTCCTATTAACTTGATGCTACTTATTAATTCAAATGAAGAGACTGACTCTGGATATTGGGAAAATTTATCGTAAGTCTTTAATAATCTTTTCTCATGGTTTGTGAATTATTTACTGGAGAACATTTGTTACAGACTTGGGCTTCACATGGTTTTCCTTGAGTCTCACAAGTAGCTTCCTTTTGAATAGATTTAGATTCCCTAAACATTTGGTAAATGCCTAGCACATGCCAAACATGTAGGTAGATGTTAGGAACTTCATTTACTCAATGAGGAAACAGATGTAAAGTGACTCAGTGACTGTGATCCAGCAACTATCCAATAACGATGGTCCCATAGTCAGTGAGAGAGGTAGGGTTAAAGTCTACCTCTTGGGACTCAAGTCCAGTACCTTTTCCCATTATATACTTGGTAAAAGCTGATTTTTAAAGATATATATATATCTCTTTAAAATATATGAAATATATTGGAGAGTGTTCACTTTCTTCTGGGGTCCTCATAGCTTAAATGATACTTCATGGTTTTTATTTTGTGTTCCTTTTCTCTTAGTCTGGAATCGCAAATTGACCTCAAGATATATTTGATCAGGATGAATTCCAAACCTGAAATTAGTTGTTCTCTGAGCTCAGAGTTTTAGATTAAACATCTCTCTCTTGATATATATATCTAGGGTAAGTTATTTAAAATTATCCTTAATATCTGGAATAAGAGTTAAAATTAAGAAAAGTAAGTCCAATAATATTTGAAGTAAGCTTTAAATTGGACTTCGGTTATTTAGAAATGTTTTAATCACTAAACCACTGATTGAAATAAAGTATACGTGATGGACATAATATTAGACCATCAAAAGTCAGGGAACATGGCCTTGATGACAAACTTAAGAGAAGCATGGGAGGGTTTGCTGCTACTGAAGATTTTAAATTTTTAAAAAAGAAAATAGTGTGGTATTTGAGTGAATTCCTAAATATAAGAAGCTATAGTTTTTGTAAATATTTGAATTCCAGAAAATAAAATTCACGGCTATGTATGAGAAAGGACATTAAAAAAAATAAGATGTTTTTGACCAGTCGCAGTGGCTCAGGCCTGTAATCCCAGCACTTTGTGAGGCTGAGGTAGGAGGATGGCTTGAGCCCAGGAGATCAAGACTAGCCTGGGCAACATAGTGTGACCCCCTTCTCTACAAAAGATAAAAAAATTAGTCGGCACGGTGGCATGTGTCTATAGTCCCAGCTACCTAGGAGGCTGAGGTGGGAGGATTGCTTGAGCCAGAGAGGGAGATCAGAGCCTGAGAGACTGAGGCTGCAGTGAGCCATCATCACCCTGCTGCACTCCAGCATGGATGACAGAGTGAGACCCTGTCTCAAAAAAACGAAGAACAAAAACAACCAAATGTATTTGCTAACTTGCTACAAATATAAAATGATACTTCTTTTGTAGATTGTAAAAAATCAAGTGAAACTAAAACTTTGTGCTCTTTGATCATGATTTCCATTTTCCCTGTTCTTCCCACCTGCCTCCCCAGACCCTAGTAATCACCATTCCACTCTCTACTTCTATGAGTTTGACTAAGATTCCACATTTAAGTGACATCATATCATCATATGGTTTTATATATATATATATATATAAAATCACGTTTTCTTTTTCCATTCATCCATTGACACTTAGGTTTATTCCGTATCTTGACCTTCATAAATAATGCTACAATGACCATGGGAGTGCAGATATCTCTTCAACATACTGATTTCAATTCCTTTAGATGTACACCAAGAAGTAGGATTGCTGGGTTATATTAGATGATCCACTGCACAGCATGCAATAGTAATCTGCACAGCATGGTCACTACATAGTTAATAATAATGTATTATGTATTTCATATTATTAAAAGAGTAAATTTTAAATGTTCTCACCATAAAAAGTAAGTATGTGATGAATGTGGGATATGTTAATTACCGTGATTTAATCATTCCCCAATGTGTGCATGTATCAAAACATCACATTGTACCCCATAAATATATGTATATATAATTATTTTGTCAGTTAAAAATAAAATACAAATAAAATCACTTTAAAATAAAAAAATCAATTGAAAGCATTTCTAAGTATTTGAACATGTAATTGTTGATAAAACACACAATGATTTCACTAATTCCAGCTGAGCATTTTTCCACTGGGAGATAATATATTAAGGGAGTTTAGAAATATATTTTCAGAATTCTATATACCTACCTATCTCTATCTATCTGTATATCCATTTATCACGTTTTGAAATTTTTTTAAAGTAAAAAATAATAAAATGTCTCTTGTGTACCAAATCAGCAAATTAAATTGATATAAAATTCTCTCACATATGCTTGACTTAATGTAATAAATATCATAACATATAACTTAAAACTTATCTTTCATCCCTTTCCCTTTCCTCTTTCTCCACAGGTGACCATTATTCTGAGTTTTTTAAATGCTTTATTTTTTCTAATTGAAGAAATGAAAATAGCAGTCATTCAAAATCCTATCGTATTATCTTTTGATCATCATAATAACCAAATGCAAATAACTCTCCCTTGCTGAAACAATTAAATGATTTAAAAATATCAGTGTCAAAGCTGTTCCTTCTAAAATGTAAGGCAAATCTAATAGGTTCTAAATATAGATTACAAACTCAAACGCCCTCAGGTGCCAGGCAGGAGAGATTAGAGAGCCACCTGTCAGAATAGAGCCGTTAGATTTAGTTTATCCCCAATTTGTAAAAGATGGATGCTGGTTGTCTTTTCAGAATGGCAAGACATTGATAGACAATATTATCAAGTAGTCAGAATCTTGAAAGAAGGCAGAAATTTTAGCATCTTTATTTCTAATTTCTAAATGTTGACAAAGATTTAAAATTTAAAAAGTACTTTGTATTTTAAATTAACTCTGTTGGAAGTCCAGCATCAGCTGTTGGGACTGCTACTTTGCAATTACGGCAAAGTGGGACAGCTACAACCATCTTTCTGGTTGAGTGCACTGTCCTCTTTACCCTTGCGAATTCACTTATTTACTAAACTACATTTGCTGCTCAAGTTTGGGCTTCCTGGATGTGGTAAGTTCTCCATGACCTGGCATCACTCTGCCATCCTGCCTTCAACCCTGCTGCTCCCATCAAAGTGGCTTCCTTGCAGTCATCTGTCATATTCAACATTGTTTTTCCTCCACTGCTGAGCTCATGAAGTTGGTCTGTGAATGTATCATATAGTAGAAAGAAACTGGATTTGGACAAAATTCTATGCTGATAAAAAGGAGAATGAGGCCAATGCTGTGGATGTATTTATATATCTGCTGAATCTGTCATTTAGGAATTAGAAAATAGTTGCTGCATCCTTTGTTTTAAATACTGCATACTTGAAAAAAGATAAATATTTTTTCAACCTTTGGTTCTTCAATTGAAAAATTTCAGCTCACAGAATCTTTCCCAAGATAGAGAATTTCTAAACCTATAATTATTTTTGTAACTTGCCTGTAAACTCTCTTTATATTTTTTATTCTTTTTGTTTCAAGTCTATAATATTTCTCATTGTTCAGAATGAAGTTGATAATATTTTAATATAAAGTAGAGTTACTGCATTCATTGCTATGTTCTGATTCATTGTTTACAGTGATTGTTTTAACCGTTTCTGAATCTGAGTTTTTGATTTGCAATGATTTTGTGAATTATTGTGACACGTTGGCCACTGTATTATACCATCATATTGAAGAGATATTAAGTCATTATTAGTCCATATTCCCATTTAAAGTGTTAAAATAGTATAAATGGCATACACTCTTCTTAATATCCTGGAATACTGAAAATGCTTTCAACCAAACATATAAGAATTTTAGAAAGCTAGACTCTGACATGAGCAATAAAACACACTAGGTCATTCAGAATAGAGATTCACTTAGTTTAAAAGTAGTTTTTATTGCTACATAATATTGTGAAGCAAACTATTCATCAGTAGCCTTAAGCATGTACTACCTGCATGAAATACAGGGACATCTGAAAGACTGGAGGAATAGGTTGGATTTCTTAGCCTCTTGTGGTTTCCTTATACTTTTTTCTGATCTTCCCATTAATAATCCATAACACCTAGCACCGGCTATCAAATATACAGAAAAAGCTTGTTGAATAAATGAATCAGTGAAGAAATTCGTGATATCCTTTCAACAAATTCTTTATTTCTCTCTCCTATCTGTCGATTCCCATTGTATACATAATATCTACACATTACTAATGTATGGAATGTTATGTTCTTCCTTCAAATGAACACATGCCCTAATTCCTTAGTCTATTGAGATGCTTGACAGAATGTGACTTCTCTGGTCTAGACTTTTGTGGAAATATGTATTAGCTAGATGTGCAAAACATGACATGTTTTGAAGAGTGTGCTCAAAGTAAAGAAATGTTTCAAATTCCCAAAGCACAGCTTGAAGTATAGTTGTAATTGTGACTTGTTGGCAGAGGAAGGCAGAAGGAACAGTAGTTTGGCACCCAGAAAATAGAAATGCAGTGGACCATTTTCAGCTGGAAAGTCAAGGAAAGATTGGAAATCAAAGTGATCAAGTGGGTGAACTTAGAGCAAAATTTTAGGAGCATAAAGCTGGGAAGCAAAACATCTGATTTTGTATCTCTTTTATCACTTGCTATGGGAAAACTTCAGTTTTAAATTTTTAATCAATGTGGTAGTACTAATAGTACCTACTACTACCTAATAGTACCTAATAGCATGCTTTTTTTGAAGATTAAAGAGGCACATTATAAAATACATAATATAGTACCTGATACATACTAAGGATAATAATACTGTTTTTATTGTTAGAGAAGCTATAAATCAGAGAATTGTCACATTCTAAGATGTGTAAGTCTTTTCTGAGGAACTGACATATACAGAGCAAAATCATTAGAAGCATCTTTGTACATAATGCTGTCAAATGAATATGTTTTTCATTATAGCTTTCAAGATAACATAGCTATTAAGCCTTAGATAAATTATTGTTTTTTCCTCCCTTTACCTACCCCCTCCTTCATTTTCTCCCTTCTTACTTCCCTTCCTTCCTTCCTTCCCTCGCTCCTCCCCCCCCCCCTCCCCCCTCCCCCCTCCCTCCTTCCCTCTCCCCTTCCCCTCTTCCCCCTTCTCCCCTACCTACCTACCTACCTAACCTACCTACCTACCTACCTACCTACCAGTATTTACCACCTCACAACTATGTTCTAGAGTATCCTGGGCACTGGGAATACTATAAGCATATCTATTAATATATCTCTTTCTATATCTCTATATCTAAGTATCTATGTAGCTATCTGTATTATTTAACTACCTAGCTATGTATCTATCTACTTATCTCCAGCTTGGGCTTTATAACAAAATATCATTGACTAGATAGCTTAAAGAACAACAACAGCAACAAAAATTTCACTCAGTTCTAGAGGCTGGAAATCTAATATCAGGGTCCCAGCATGGTCAGGTTTTTATTGAGGGCCCTCTTCCCAGCTTGAAGTTGGCTACCTTCTTATACTGTATTCTCACATGACAGAGAGAGTAAGCTCTGATGTCTCCTCCTCATCTTATAAGAACACTAATCCCATTATTCAGGCCCTACCCTTATGACCTCATCTATACCTAATTACCTCCTAAAGACCCCGCTTCCTAATATACTGGGAGTTAGGGCTTCAACATGTGAATTTCAGGGGAACACAATTCAGTTCGCAATACTATGTCAATATATTTATGAAAAGGGAGTGGCTAATTCTAATTGAGTCATTGAAATTCTCATAAAAGAAAAATGTTTAAACTCAGCCTTGAGTATGTTCTCCAGGTGGTTGGATAGAATGGGGAGTAGAGAAAGAGAAAAAGGGTAGAAGATGTGGAATTACAAAACGGACAGAGATGAGAACTAACACAGTGGTATTTAGTGACATGGTTAGAAGAAAATAGCTTCACTAAAGATTCTGGACATTGCCGTGATGATCATTGTGTCTTCAGTGGGGGAGTGACACAATCAGGGTCACCGTCTGGCAGCAGCATGGAGAATGGATTAGAGATGGAATGAAGATTTTAGGAGACTACTCTGATAGTTCTAATGAAGTACACTGTGGGCAGAAGTAGTTCGGATGAAGAAGAGAGTAAATAAAAAATGACAAGATTTTATCTCCCATAAACCTACAATAATTATATATAGTCATATACTGCATATAATATATACATAATGTATAAAAATGTTTTGTTCAAAGACAGACTGCATGTGTGACAGTGGTACTGTAATATTATAGTGGAACTGAAAAATTCCTGTTGCCTAATGACATTGTAGCCTTGGTAACGTCCTAACACAAAGCATTACTCTTGTGTTTGTGATGATGCTGGTGTAAACAACCTACTGCACTGCCAGTTGTGTGAAAGTATAGCATATACAATTATGTACAGTACATAATATGTGATAATGATAATAAAAAACAAGTATGTTAATGATTTATTTACTAAACTGTAATTTTTAATTGTTATTTTATAGTGCACTTACTCCTACTTATTTTTTTAAAAAAGCTAACTTTAAAACGAACTCAGGCAGGCCAGGAGTGGTGGCTCACGCCTATCATCCCAGCACTTTGGGAAGCCGAGGCAAGTGGATCACCTGAGGTCAGGAGTTCGAGACCAGCCTGGCTAACATGGTGAAACCCTATCTCTAAAAATAAATAAAATAAAAATAAAAATAAAAAAAAACACACACAAAGCAGTCTCAGGGATGTACTTTAGGAGATACCCAGAAAAAGACATGGAAGAGGACAATGTTATCGCCCCTGAAGACCATCCAATGGGACAAGATATGGAGATGCAAGACAGTGATATTGATGATCCTGACCTTGAGTAGGCCTAGTCTTTTGTGTGTGCGTGTGTGTGTGTGTGTGTGTGTGTGTGTGTGTGTGTATGTGTATGTGTGCGTGTGTGTTTTGAGACAAGATCTTGTACTGTTGCGCAGGCTGGAGTGCAGTGGCATGATCTAGGCTCACTGCAACCTCCCTCTCCCGGGCTCAAGCAATCCTTCCATCTCAGCCTCCCATGTGGCTGGGGCTGCAGGCACATACCACCACTCCTGGCTAATTTTTTTTGTTTCTTTTAGAGATGGGTTTTGCATGTTGCCCAGGCTGGTCTTCAGCTCCTGGGCTCAAGCGATCTGCCCACCTCAACCTCCCAAAGTTCTGGGTTTACAGGCATGAACCACCATGCCTGGGCTAATGTCTGTGCTTATGTCTAGTTTTCAACAAGAAAGTTTAAAAAGTAAAAAAATACATAAATAAAAATCTTATAGGAGTACAAAGAAAGAGTAACTTTGTACAGCTGTACAATGTGTTTGCATTCTAAGTGTTATTACAAAAGAGTCAAAAAGTTAAAAAAATTAAAATGTTTATAAAGTACAAAAGTTATAGCAAGCTAAGCTTATTTTATTATGGAAGAAATAATTTTTTTAAAAAATGAATTCAGTGTAGCTTGCATGTACAGTGTTTATAAAGTCTATAGTAGTGTTACCAAGCAAAAGGGGCTTGCTGCCTGATACACTCGAAGCCAATAGTATGACACCGAGTTTTTTAGAAAAGAAAAGCTTTTTATTGCAAGACTGACACCAGAGTTTTTTAGAAAAGAAAAGCTTTTTATTGCAAGTTGACTGACAGAGACAGGAGTCCAGTTCAAATATGTCTCCGTGTGCTGACTTTAAGATAGTACTTTTATTAGAAAAGGTTTAAGGGATGAATTCTGGGATTGGTAGATTGGTGGAAAGAAAGGAGGTCTAAAACGTCCTAAGGAATGCAGTTATCTTTCATGCTACGTCATGGGTCACATGTGCAAATTCAGGGGGAGTTAGGATTAAACATGCAGTGGAAACTCAGGCTATAATGTTATCAAGCTTGTTCTGCGCAAACTCCTGTCAGCCATATTGGTTCCCATCCATTTCAGCTAGTTTTGTTATCTTCCAAGTGAAGGGAGTTTCAGGAGTTCAGCAAGTTGTTTCTTTTGTTATCTGCCATCTTTCAAACTCGAAGATTTCTGTTAGCTATTTAACTCCTTGGGGCACGATTTCAGTAGTAGATGATAATGTCCTAGGTAGTCACATTCTCTGACCGCTCACTCACCACAGAGCAATTTCCAGTCCTGCAAGCTCTATTCATGGTAAGTGCCCTGTACAGGTGTACCATTTTTTGTCTTTGATATTTTATTACTGTGCCTTTTCTATGTTGAGATATGCTGAGATACACAAATATTTACTGTTGTGTTACAATTACCTGCAGTACTCAGTACAGTAATATGCTGTATAGGATTGTAGCCTAGGAGCCATAGGGTATACCATATAGCCTAGCTGTCTTGTAGGTTATACCATCTAAGCTTGTGTAAGTATATTCCATGACTGCACAACAGCAAAATAACCTAATGACACTTTTCTCAGGATATATCCCCACTGTTAAGTGGCACGTGACTCTTGTTTTTCAGGCTGCATTTGCCAGTGGGATGCCAAGAGATTATTTCCGGGGGCATATGCTTGCCTATTTTTGGCTTGGAGGTTATTCATGATTTATGCCCTGCCGCCTCCACATGGTGCTGAGTACCTCCTTTCCACACTGTTGTTCCAATAAGTGTCACCAGTGCTGCTGGGATCTCATTTCTGGCTTTAGCTGCTCTTGCTCCTTCCCTTGGTTTCATTTTTGTGGCTATTTCTGCTGGTTCTAGTCCAACACCATCATCACAGTCATTGTTTTTGCTGGTTCCACTAACATCATGATCATGGGCAGACCCAAGACTTTTCAGGATTGCTATCTCTATTATGTTGGAAGGCTCCTGCCAGTCTGCAGCTGCTGTTGTAGCACGCTTTGCTCTTGTTTTACTATGAGCATGAAACATAGCTTGTGATGGTATGGCTTTCCAGCATTAAAGTTAAGATTTCATTCTTAACTCTGCCACTTACTAATTTTGTGACATTTTGGTTAAGTTACTCAAATTCTTTGAGTCTTAGTTTATTTATCCTTAACATTAGGATAATGCTACCTACCATAAAGTGTTGTTCTATGGATTCAATGACTTTGTATAATTAAAACACCTAACATGCTGATTCCACACCATGCAGCATAAAGTAACTACTTATTATTGTCACCTTAAACCCCATCATGAGCCCACCTGACTCCCATTGCCACTTTCACTCTCTTCTACTTCCCAAAGCTTACTGCTGTCTTGCATCTCAAAAACTCTTATGGATAACAGGTTAAAAATATCATTTACATAACCCCAAGTTAGAAGAATATATGGAACGTAATAGTTGCTTGATACATGCCAACTTATTTCCCATCCTTGTTCTTGGAAACTCCCATTGGGTTATTTTTCTTAGGGCCATTTCCCACAGTTTCCTTTCTTTTGTGCTGTAATCCATCTATGTGCATTCTTTTGTGGAAGCCTAAATCTTAGTGTACAAATTTACCTGGCCATGTAACTCAAATGACCAAATAGCCCAGGAGAGAGAGGGACAGAAGCCAGAAGAAGCAGAATTGGAGAAATTAAATGGGTTATATCTGCTGAACCTTGAAGCAATTAAAAAATTGTCCATTATACTATCCAAAGAGAGCAACAAGTTCAACTATGGTCTGGACATTTGTTTCAAGCAATAAAGTTAATATGCTGATTCTAGCCATAAGAAAAGTGCAGTAATGGCTGATGCTTTAAATAAAGCATTAAAGTTTTGAAGCAATATTATACTCACAGTAAAACTCTTAACTTGTGATAGCCAGCAAAGGAGCTTCATAGGGTATATTCCTCCCCATCTCAGGTGAGCGACACTTGTTCAGAGGAGATATGGCTTCTGACACCCAAATAGGCAAGAGTTCAGAGAAAAGTTCCATTTCTAATGGAGCATAGAGTAATGGTTAGAAGTATAGTCCCCCAGACCACATTCCCTGTCAGCTATACTGCTTACTAACTCTGTGACTTTGGGCAACTTATTTAACCTCTTGGTGCCTCATGTCCCCATCTGTAAGATGGGGGATGATAATGACATCAACTTCATAGGTTGTTGTGATAATTTAATAGGTAAAGAAATGTAAAATTCTACAAAAAATGCCTGGCATGTAGTTGACATTGAACAAATATTAGCTATGTTATTATTATTACCTTCATTGGATAGGGAAATCAAGACAAAACAGAGTTCCAAGAGTGGAGCTGATAGATTCATAGGTTGGAGGAAGAAGAAACTTCAGGGAAAATTTACATCCTGAAAACAACTACTGGGGACTTACGTCTGGCACAATGACATCAGGTTGTGACTGCACTTCTATTCCTGAATCAAGACTGGCTGAGGAATAGGGTGGATCTGATCCAGCAGACAAATCCTCAGTGATGCCCACTGGAGAGGCTGGAGGAGGCAGGAATTTAAACAGTGCAGAATTCTTGCTGTCATCTTGCTGGCCTCCTAGGGGACCGAGAGAGCACTTTTGTACCTCCATGCTACTGTGACTCCACGGCGCATCCTCCTGTAGGTGTACTCGAAGCTGTTCTGGATGATTAATCTGCTTGTATTGATTATTTCTAGCCTAAGTTTAAATGAAGAGCAAATATTTCTCTCAGGTTTATAGTGCTTTGTTTCTTAGGAATATTTTTGGACACTTGAACAACAAGTAAACGATATGCTCTACATAAAATGGTAATGGTAAATATGCTAAATTAGGTGATACTAAGTAAACTTCTTTAGTGTAGTCTCAATACAGAGATAATAGGTAAGTTCAAAAATTTTAAATTATTATGAGTACATTTGAGATTCTGGTGCTTCTGAACTACCAGTGATGATGTCATTAAGGTACAGAATTACTTTCTCAGGTGGTTTGACTATTAAAGTGTTTACATTAGATTGTAAGCTGGCAAATATTATCACACACATTGTTAAAATGTTTAATATTATCAAATGTCACAGAAGAACCTGGAACTGTGATGTCAAGCATTGTACCTTTTGGATTTAATTCTGTAGTTCTTCCTAACATTTACCTTGCTAACCTTTGGTGTTTATTTCATTTTTGAGGAGGGGGGTTGTTTTGCTCTACTCTGGGTAAAACTTTTAAAATTATTTTATTTTGTATAAAATTTATGTTTGTCTTTGAAGTGCAGAATTTCTATATTGGTTTCCCTATTTGACATGTGAATTAGATCACTGGGATTTTCAATCCTGAATTTATGAAGAATCATATCTGAAATAAATTCAATGGATTATGCTAGCTGATAGGGTTCGATGTTGTGATTTATATTTCTATATACATGTTACTATATTTTCAATTATCTTTTGAATATTTAAAAAAGGTGTCCAATAGACTATAAGAAAAATTTTAGTGTTTTTTGAAAAATAATTTTATATTTTTGCACTGTGTGCCCACTTTTTAACACAAGTTGTGTATGTTTTTTCGGAGAAATTTAAAAAATAAACTGAATATTTTGGGCTGTGGATTTTAACTTCCCTAGGAAGTGCTGTCCTCAAGGCATCTCTACTATTTTGAAATTACTATAATTTCTCTACTATTTTGAATGACTATATATTGGCTATAATTATGACTAAAATATTTAAACAGTAATAAATATTTTCAAATATAGATGTTGGCCATTGAAAAAATTATTGCATTATATATTTAATAAAATTTTCTCACTTTTAAAATTCATAATATTATTTTACATTTGTATATTACTCTATTTAGAGCCACAAGCCTAGCATAGAATTTGAACTCCACCACTGATGTAATCCATCTTGGAAATATTAACCTCTCGTGCCTCAGTTTCATATTGTAAGGTTAGGATAAAAACAGTACCTGCCTCACAATTTTGTTATGAGGATTATATGATTTAATATAGGTAAGGTGATTAAAACAGTGTTTGGATCCCAGTAAGGGATATAGAATTATTTACTTTGTTATTTTTAAAACTCATTTGGGGAATATAGGAAAACGTGATATAAATCATAAACCTGCAAAGGGGATTTTCTACACAGTAGTGTTATGATAATCTCCCCTTGAAAAAGGATACTAAGATTCTCACTGTCTATGCTTAGATTTAACATCAATACAATATGAATCAGAGAAAACTTTTTATTGATCAGCATAAGATGGTTAGAAGAATGCTTTAATATCCAAGTAATAGCCGTTATGTTGAACTCTGTTCTTTAAATAAGACAAAGTAGTTGAAACAGTTGTAATTCTCTGATACTCTCATCGGTAGGCGTAGGTAAAGTAAACCAATGAGAGCTAAGCTCCCGCTCTGCTGCAGCAGAGGGAGATGAACGGACTAGTAGGAAAGGGATTGCTCATGGAGGACATGGCTTGTGGTGTTAGAGAGCAAATAAGAAGTTGGGCTGTGGTCGGGGCTGGGACTGCTGCAGTACACAGTGCAATTGTGCTTTGAGACCTAACTTGCCCTTGATCACATCTATGAGAAATAGGCCCAGAAAGAGTTACTTATGGGCCAAAGGTAGCATTAACATTCTAAACACATCCAGTCATTTCCGTTCCAAGGAAGAATGCTCAGATAGATAGTTGTGAACATCTCTTATCTTGGGATCAATAATGGAAGAATAGAGGAGCCATTTGCTTCACTTCTCTTTTTTCTTTTTAAAATGCACTGTATCCAATGTGTCTGGCTTGAAGGCTATTAACTGGGTTGCATAATACTGGTGGGCTAGGGAGTTAGACAATACAGACTAGAAGTCATTGCTACAGGTTTTTTTTTCCTTTAATTTTATAAAGCATATGCTAATGTGATACACATTTATCTCAAACATGTATCCCAAAACCTACTCATTATTTTATCTCCCAAGATTATTTCCTTTGTTCTTGATTAATATTATCGCTATGCACTGCTTTTCAAGGTCATAAATCTCTGTATTCCATTCAACTTCATCCTTTTCTAACTCTTCACATAAAATTTATTAGTTTAGACTATTATGTGTCAGACACTATTCTGGGAACTAGTTGTATTTTAGTGAAAAGAAATCAACAATAAAAACATTATCTGTCCTCATGGTGTTGACAGGAGACAAGCTCACAAATAAACATATGATTTAGTGGAGGGTTATGATTTGTTATGTTTTGTCATTATTTTTATATCTTTTTATATAAAATGTGTTATATCATTTATATCATAAATAATTGTTTAGAAGTATCAGTAAAATATCTTGAATAGGAATGAAAAGATAACTTAAAATGAGTGGTATCATCAGAAAACATTATAGTGGACCAAGAAGGACCCAAAAAACCAAAAATATAATGTTGTTATTCATAGAAAATACCTTGAGCCTAGGAATATTTAATTAAGCAGACATTTTTCAGACATGCACTATGTATATTTTCATTAACTCCACAAATATTTCTTGCAAATCTTTTGGGCACTGGGACAAAATAGTAAACACCCTATATAAAGTCTTATGGAATGCCACACACCTACTTCCTAACTATTCTACTTCCTAGCTCTCCCAATCTGACCCCCATTCAATAAAACCTTTCTTACCAGTGCCCTGTTGTGGCCCTTTTCAACCACAGATTATTGTATCATCTGGTCTCCACTTCATCATCTGCATTGCCATAGTTATCCTTCTAAAGCATAGAGTTCATTGGAGCCCTCTGATACTAACCTTTTATGACTTCCTATCATCTTCCTTATGAGTTCATTTACATTCCAGCCCTGTGATTCTCCAATCCCATTTACTGCTTTATAACCTGAGCAATATATCCTCTTAGCTGCAATTTCAGCTTTTAGCTTAAGAATCGCTCGTACTTCATTGAGAAAATAGAAGCAACCACATAGGAGTGTTTTCATCTTCTTACCTCCATATTGTAACCCTATTTCCATAAAATAATATGTATCATATTCTTTTTTAGTCCTTTGCAGCCTGTCAATGGCAAATATTTCCACTTGTGCTTCCCTTAATTTTCAAGACCTTTGCACTTGAAGTAATTGTATCGTAAGTTTCTTCTTTTCTAGTGGGTTATTTCCACCTGTATACAATAAGCTCGTTCATTTAAAACATCTATTCCCTGATTTTCCATTATTTTCCATTTCCCTAAAAATATTACTCCATTTTTCATAATATTGTTGTCTTAACCTGCTCTCTCCATTCTTCACCTACTACTTACCAATCAACCCACTCTAATCTGGCTTCCATTTCTGCTATTCATGGAAACCTCAGTCCATCTTCTCTCTTTTCTTTTCTTCTCTCCTGCCTCACTTCCTTTCTTTGTTTTGCCAAAAGGATTATTGATGCCAAGGACATCAATAATAACCACATTACCAAATCTAATAAACCTTTCTGTACTCATCTTACCTCACTACTCAGGAGCATTCAGTATGAATCAGCCTGCATTCCTTGAAAACTTGACTGTCTAGACTACTTCTTCCTTTCCAGTCTCCTTGTTCTGGATGATCCTTCCCCTTTCACCTGAAATCATAATTATCCACACCCTCTCCCTGGGTGATTGCACTTAGTCACTGTGATTTAAATGTTAACAATTGAAAAACTAAAGAGCTCCAGACTTATACATCTACTGCTTATTGTAACTGTCCAGTTGAATGCCTAGTAGGCATTTTAAGCTTGAATTTTACAAACCAGAACTTTTGTTTTTTTTTTTTTTTTTTTTTTTTTTTTTTTTTTGAGACGGAGTCTCGCTCTGTCGCCCAGGCTGGAGTGCAGTGGAGTGATCTCGGCTCACTGCAAGCTCCGCCTCCCGGGTTCCCGCCATTCTCCTGCCTCAGCCTCCTGAGTATCTGGGACTACAGGCGCCCGCCACCGCGCCCGGCTAAGTATTTTTAGTAGAGACGGGGTTTCACTGTGGTCTCGATCTCCTGACCTTGTGATCCGCCCGCCTCGGCCTCCCAATGTGCTGGGATTACAGGCTTGAGCCACCGCGCCCGGCCACTTTTGTTTTTTTTTCCACTCCCTACTTGTTCTTCAAACAGTCTTCCCCATCCCAATAAGTGGTACCACCAAGCACCCAATTATGCAAACTCCAATACCTAGAAGTTATCCATGATTTCTTTATTTTTTCCCTCACCCTCCACCCCATAGCATCCATTAGCATGTTCGAAAAATATTTTGAATCTCTCTGCTTCTTTCCATTTATACTGTTACTACCTTGTTTTAAGTCACACTCATACCTTTCCTGGACAATTGTGGCAGCTTCTTAACTGCTATCTTTGCTTCCTCTCTTATTCACGCCCATATTGCAGCCAGAGTAATCTTTATTAAAATATGCATCAGATCCTGTCACCCCCTTACTTAAAACTCTTCAATGGTTTCCCATTTCGTTGAAAATAAAGTCCAGAAACTTTTCTGCCAAGGCCCTGCATGAGTTAGTTCCTGGATATCTCTTTGGAATTATTCCCTACTGTTCTTCCCTAACTGATTTCATTCTAGCCACACCATCCTCCTTTCTGTTCCTTGAATAAGTCAAACTCTTTTCTACTTCAGAACCTTTCAATCGATTCTCCTAACACTTGGAATCCTCTTTCTCTGGCTTTTTGCATAGGAGTTTTTCTTTGACTCTCAGCTCAAATGTCATTTCCTTAGAGAAGGTTTCTTTGCCTTTTATTCAAAACAGCGTATTGGTCTTGTGAGAATCTCTATAACAAAGGTTTTTTAGGGTCAAATACATTTTGATGGTTTTATATATATTATATTGCCTTTTTGGTATTCATATGCACAGTAGCACATTATAGCTTCATTAATTCATACATTCATTCATTTAGCTAACATTTATGAACACCTGCTATGTGCCCCAAATTATTCTAGGTGCTTGATATACATCAAATAGTAAAATAGACACAATTCTTAATTCATAAAGTTTACATTCTAGTGTATGAGACAAATAATAAACAATTAACATAATTCCAAACAAATTATGTAGTATAAAGAAGGTCATTCATACTACAGAAAAAGAGAGTTAGGTAAGTAGGATTGAGAGTGCCATGAGAGTTGGGGTATTCTGAGAATCATATTATGAAGAAACCAGCATCTGTCAAACTTATTAAACCATACAACACACATTATAACCTTGTGAAACTAATTTTGCAAGGAACACACTTTAGGAAATTATGATAAGCCTTCCTTTCATTCTCTCCTCCCCTATATTCATGTTATAAGTAGAAGCCTGAGTTCTAGAGAAGCCATCTAATTATCACTAAGTCACAAATCCTTTCTAGGAATTTAAGATATGATGTACGCTTTACAAAGTCGATTGTGAGGATTATGATAGAAACAATCAGTTGCATATCTAGCATATTTGGCACTTGAAGCAAATTGTCTATATGACAAAATTACTTCCAGTAATAGTCATGAAATAGGACAAAAAAAATAATGGTTAGAAAAATCAGCAGACTTTCAAATTTTTCTTCTATTGAATTTTGTGTGTGTAATAATACCAATAAGAAGAGTAAATAAATATTACAGTACAAAAATGAGAAAGGTAATGGGTTAATACTTTTAAGTTACAATAATATTTTCTTTTTAAAAACATGCCCAAATAGGTGGTCTGTTACATATAACAATTATTAGGGATTGAATGTGTCCCCATCTGCCTCCCAGCCCCCAATTCATATGCTGAAACTCTTAACTCCCATGTCACTATATTTAGAGTAAGAAAGTAATTAAGGTCAAATGAAGTCATAAGGATGGCGTTCTGATCTGATAGAATTTGTGTCTTTATAAGAAGAGACATCTTTTTTTTCCCTCTCTTTCCCCAAGGGCATATACAAAGGAAAGGCCATGTGGGGAAATAATGAGAGGACAGCCATCTGCAAGCCAAGAAGAGAATCATCACTAGAAACCAAATTGGTTGGAACCTTGATCTTGAACTTCTTGCTTCCAGAATTATGAGAAAATTGTTGTTTGAGCCACACAGTCTATTATATTTAGTTAGAGCAGTCTGAGGAGACTAATACATTGATAAACTGGTCTGTTACAATAATGAATATATTGTTTATACATTATATAAACAATTATAGTTTCTGTATCAGCCTTAGATTTCGCAAATTTGTCAATAGCTTTGTCAAAGTTGATTGTCTTTATATATTCCTATTTCATGGACTATATTAGCTAGATTTGTCAATCTATCCTACCCATAAAGACTGAAGAACACTTTTTAATTCAATTTAAAAGGTTTTTGTCACACAAAGCAACAAATATAAAACTAGAAAAAATTATAAATATGAATATAAATTTGAAGGAAATTACTAAAAATCCTGTTGTACTATATATTCCAGAAATTTTAAACACTGAGGAAAACTTCAACTTGCACCATGGAGTGAGAGAATCGAAGTAATTCAAGTGTTGTATTTCATCTTTTCCATCACTAGGTTGTCATTTATTTCAAGGTTTTTTTTTTTTTTTTTTTGTAATTTAACTTCTAAGTTCAGGGGTACATATGCAGGTTTGTTATATATGTAGACTTGTGTCATAGGGATTTGTTGTACAGATTACTTTATGACTCAGTTATTAAGTTCAATACCTATTAGTTATTTTTTTCTCATCCTCTCTTTCCTTGCACTCTCCACCTTCTGATAGGCCCAATTGTCTGTTGTTTCCCTCTGTGCTACTCATCATTTAGCACCCACTTGTAAGTGAGAACATACGATATTTGGTTTTCTGTTCCTGAATTGGTTTTCTAAGGATAATGGCCTCCAGCTCCATGATGCTTCTGCAAAGGGCATGATCTTATTCTTTCTTATGGCTACATAGTATTCCATGGTGTATATGTACCACATTTTTTTATTCAATCTATCATTGATGGGAATTTAGGTTGATTCCATGCCTTTGCATTGTGAATAGTACTGCAATGAACATACGCATGCATGTGTCTTTATGACAGAATGATTTATATTCCTTTGGGTATATCCCAAGTATTGGGATTGTGGGGTCTAATGATATTTCCATTTTTAGGTCTTTGAGGAATTGCCACACTGTTTTGCACAGTGGTTGAACTAATTTACATCCCCCAAAACAGTGCATAGGCATTCCTTTTTCTCTGTGACCTTGCTAGCACTTATTTATTCATTTTTGACTTTTTAATAATAGCTATTCTGAATGGTGAGAATCTTCTACTTAATTCAGGAATGTGTAGCTCCACAAGAGTAGTTCCCCAGCACCCAAAGAGAGCTTGAAGGATTCAAAACCATTATGAACTTCCTCTTAAAATAAACATATGTAGTTGTGTCTACATGCATCAGGGACTGACTAGATGACTGAGGATTCTTTGAATTAACTTTTATGAAAACTACAACATTTGTTAAAGAACAAATAATTCAAATGTGCTGATTTGTAACTTAAATAATATGTTATTGAAAAATAAATAGTAACCTGTGCAATTATTTAGAACTTAGACTAATAGAAGCCTTTAGAGACAGGACTATTAGTGACATTGCTTAGAATTACTGGAATACTTTGATAATAAAAAGGAGATTAATTTTAAATTAGTTTTATCATTGCTTTGAAATTTTCCACAGGCAATGCACCTCCTTATCCTATTGCTCTGCCCTAGGTAAGTCCCTGGAAATTGTAATAGTAGTTAATATTTGTTGAGTCATTCAGAGTTAATGCATGTTTAATCATTGTCATGAATAAATCAGCTAATCCCAAATGCCTTTCCAACATGTTTTATGGTGGCTTTTGTCCAAGGGTTTGTTTTTGTTTTTTTTTTTTTCTCTTGATTTAGAAGACTTGGGGTTGACTGTTCAATTCCATTGAAAATACTAGATCAAAGCGAAAAGAACAAAGCCAGAGGCATCACATTACCAGGCTTCAAACTATACTACAAAGCTACAGTAACCAAAACAGCATGGTGCAAAACAGACATTACAGACCAATGGAACAGAATAGATAACCCAGAAATAAAGCCACACACTTACAGTCATTTTATATTTGACTAAGTTGACAAAAATAAGCAATGGAGAAAGAACTCCCTATTCAATAAATGGTGCTGGGATAACTGGCTAGCCATGAGCATAATAAAGAAACTGAACACCTACCTTTTACTGTATACAAAAATTAACTCAAAATGGATTAAAGTTTCAAATGTAACGTCTCAAACTATAAGACTCTTAGGAGAAAATGTAGGAAACACAATTCTGGACAAAGACGTTGGGAAATAATTTAGGGCTAAGTCCTAAAAAGTAATTGCCACAAAAACAAAATTGACACGTGGAACCTAATTAAACTAAAGAACTTCTGCACAGCAAGAGAAACTAACAACAGAGTAGAAAGACAACCTAGAGAATGAGTAAAATATTCACAAACTTTGTATCTGACAAAGGTCTAATATGCAAAATCTATAAGGAAGTTAAGCAATTGAAAAAGTAAAATCAAATAACCTCATTAAAAAGTAGCCAAAGAATATGAACAGACAGTTCTCAAAAGAAGACATACAAGCAGCCAACAAGGAAATAATAAAATGCTCAACATTAGTAATCATCAGAAAAATGCAAATCAAAATCACAATGAGATACCATCTCACGCCATTCAGAATGGCTATTAATAAAAAGTCAAAAAACAGCCTGCTGGTGAGGCTGTGGAGAAAAGGGAATGTGTATACACTGTTGGTGGAAAAGTAAATTAGTTCAGTCACCGTGGAAAGCAGTCTGGAGATTTCTCAAAACATTTAAAACAAAAGTACCTTTTGACCCAACAATCTCATTACTAGGTATATATCCAAAGGAAAACAAATCTTTCTACCAAAAAGACACGCACACTCACATGTTCATTGCAGCACTATTCATAATATCAAAAACATGGAATCAACCTAGGTGCCCGTCAATGGTAGATTGGATAAAGACAATGTAGTACATGTAACACCAAGGAATACTACACAGCCATAAAAAGGAATAAAGTCATGTTCTTTGCAGCAACATGGATGCAGTTGGAGACCACAATCCTAAGTGAATTAATGCAGGGACAGAAAACCAACTACTTCATGTTCTTGCCTATAAGTGGGAGCTAAATGTGGGGTACTCATGGACATAAAGATGGCAACAAATGACAGTGGGGACTACTGGAAGGGAGGTTTTTCCCCTGGAGGGTGGCAAGAGTTGAAAAACTAACTGTTGAGTGCTATGCTCATTTCCTGGGTGATGGTTCAATCATACCCCAAACCTCAGCATCACATACTATACCCAGGTAACAAACTCGCGCATATACCCACCCTGAATCTAAAATAAAAGTTGAAATTATAAACTAACATAAAATATAAAAAAAAGTAGATCAACAAGTTGAGTTGGGATTGTATGTGATGGAAGGGAAGAACACATGGGGTAAAGGCAAGTCTTCCGGGCTTATTTCCTATTTCTCTGAGCATGGGTACTTGCAGCTCCATTCCACTCTCTTCATGATGGTTTCCTCCACTATTGAATGATAACATCAAAATATATAATATTGGTAAAGGCAATCACATTGTTTTCCTATATTCTTTACATTATCATTATGGAAATACACTTACCCCACATACTTTTTGTTTATTTACAGTCATTTGGGAGAATTTGTCTGCTGTGAAATAGAATGATAAAAATTGTTTTACTCTCAGTACAGATGCTAGAGGAAATTCTTTCACTTTTCTGGCCTTATTTTTATCATGAAAAGAGAAGATATTTAATCTTTTTTCTATATTTTATGTTATTTTAGTTGGTAAATATATAGATTTGGTAATTCAATTGTCCCTCATATCATATTACTGGAAGAAACCCTGACTGCAAGCATGCCAAAATGCCAATATCAGCCCATATTTTTCTAGCTTATTAACTGGTCTGTTCTACTCAGCTTCCTCTATCCTACAGGGCCCCATCTGCAGTTTTAACAGTATTGATGATTAATTTTACAAAGAGTAGTTTAAACTGCAAAGCAGAACCTGGAACTGAGCCCTAGAGGGCCCATATGCTCAGAGACTTCTCTAAAGCAGAGAAAGAAATGTTTTCTTGAAAATGTTTCTACTATCTTGGTGAAAGATAGTCTGGGAGCTCCTGCTCTAAGTGGTTTTGGAGGGCCATAGTAATAAGTCAGATGACTATAAACTTGCAATAAAAATGACCCAGTTTAGGCTCTCATAGTAACTGCATGTCAGATATCAGAAAAGTGGAGTGTTTCTCACACTCAAAAAGGGAGACCATTTTCCCTTCCATATAATTCCATATCATTTATATTTTTCATCTGGACCTCTTTTTTGTGCTGAATTTCTACTGTTACTGTATCACTATGCCTGGCAATAAGATATCTGCAATATCTTAGCAATATAGAAGAGCTCTGGATTTGAAATTTTTATTTATAACATTTATGAGTCATGATCTCAGAAATAGCTTATTTTTAGAAATTGTATTGTCTTCATTTGTAAAATCTGCCTTCTCAGGATGATTGTGAAGATGAAATAAGATGACATGTGTTAATGTATCTGGTGCAAAGCATCAAATCAATGTAGAATCAGAAAGCCAATGTTAGGTAACAAGCATTCCCTAAGTCTGTAGTGTATCTGTATTCATAGCTGCCTGACTTATCATTCTTGAATTATTTGATATTTAAAGGTCAAATGGGGAAAATGTACCTATATGAGATAAAAAAGAGGCATCCCAAGTGTAGATTAGCTTGTATAGTTTAAACTTTCAAACATATTTACTTACATTAGTTAAAAGAAGGTAATTATATTTTAGGTGTTTCTCAAATTAATATGGACAAAATTATTTAATGTTAAATTTATTAAACACATTTAGAAAGAATTTATGTCATTCTATTTGCCTAATTTGTCTATTATTTCTAATCAAATGCAACATAATTATTTTTAAGAATAGAAAAAAGTGAGATGAATTGATTATAGACAATAATTAAAAATAGGATATAATGTGAGCATTAGTGATTATATTCTCAATTCTCCCCCAAATAATTATCTCTTATTACTATTGTTTTTATTTATGACAACAGAGCATAAATAAAGAAGATATTACTACAAACTCCCACTGAATTCATTAATATGATTTTCATACTGTTTTAATTTAAAATATTTGTATATAAATTTGGAAGCAACCTAAGTGTCCATCAGCAGACAAATGGATAAAGGAAATATGGCACATATACGCAATGGAGTAATGTTCAGCGATGAAAAAGAAGAATATCCTGTCATGTGTAACAACATGGATAGAACTGGAGGTCATTATGTTAAGTAAAATAAACCAGGCACAGAAAAACAAACTTCACCTGTTGTCACTTATTTGTGGGAGCTAGAAATTAAAACAATTGAACTCATGGAGATAGAGAGTATAATGATGGTTACCGAAGGCTGTGAAGGATAGTGGTAATGGGGAAGGTGCATGATAAATGTGTACAAAAATATACAGAGTGAATGAGATCTAGTATTTGATAGCACAACAGGGTGACTACAGTCAACAATAATTTATTGTACATTTAAAAATAACTAAAACAGTATAATTGGTATGTTTGTAACACAAAGAAAGAATAAATGTTTGAGGTTATGGATATCCCATTTACCCTGATGTGGTTATTATGCATTGCATACCTGTATCAGAATATTTCATGTATCCCATAAACATATATATCTGCTATGTATCTGCAAAAATTAACAATAAAAAATAATTTTTTAAAATTACAAACTTATAACAATTACTGGTATTTGGTTATATTTAATAAACTATTTAATAAAACATTTTTAATTTCATGGTATTAAAACATTTTATTAGTTTCATGTTGGGAATAAAAAATTCGCCAATATTCTCAAACCCTTATCATTGAATCATGCAGTTTTATTTATCATTCCTTTTAGACATTTCACAACTCTAATCCCACTGCCACCATCATTGTCTGTCTGGTCTTCTCATTGGTATCTGACTGTGATAATTTAAATTGTAGTTTACCGTTTTCTCTTACTACAGTCTTTTCTGCTCCATTCCTTGCTCCACAATATAGTCAGTCATTTAAAAAAAAAAATGACATCATACTGATTCTCCCTTTAATACTGTTACATAGTTTTCTAGGGCCTAGAAGCAAAATCTAACACTTTTAATAATCACACCAACTTTTGTTGTTGACATGCCTCCAGCACCTAGTGCTTATTACAGATAAGACACTCATTATTAATAAATGAATAAATAAACCTCAGATTTCAGGCTTCTTCTCCTGCCTACCTGCCCTCTGCCCCATTTTCACACTCACATCTTGCTTTGTTTTGAACATGCTATACTATCTCTTTCTGTAGTGCCAAGTGCATTTAAGCCTGCAGAGATGACTTAAATAGAAGAGAGTAAAGAGATTTTTGTCTGTGAGACTCATAGGAAAGAGTTCAGGCTATAATCAAGAGTGGAAGATGGTTGACATAGTTACATATTACAAAACAAGGAACTCACATAGGCACCAATGAAAGTATTACAGTTTTTGTAACTAGAGCTTTATTTTAACCCTGTCCTTGTTGTTGATTAATTTTATGATTATAGAAGAGCAAACTTAGCAAATGAAGTAATACTGCTTCATAATGATGAACTTAAATTATACCTGTCGTAGGAGGAATTCCACAATGTTTTGGAAGCAATTATTTGGGGGAAAAGAGGAATGTAAAGGTATGGAGCAGTTTAAGAGGCAAGTGAGTTTTAGAAAAGCTGTAAGATCTGAGTAATACCGTATTACCTTCTGGGCAAGGTAATGGGATGGTATGAAATGTGGGAAGAGACCATTGAGAGTGAAAATGGAAAAGCATGCACAGCAAAGAGGAAAGAAGGGAGGATTAAGAACAAGAATAACCACTCAGGGCAGTCAACTGTGTGCCTGGCATTTTCTTGTGTAGTATATGTTATGGGGTCAAAGCAATTAAAGGCAATAAATGTAAAGGAAAGATGAGAATAATGACTGCACAGAGTATTTTGTTTTCCATTTCTACTCTAAGAAGGAGCTAGAATGGTTTTGTTCTCTGAACAATAGTCCAACAGTCAGTTGTTCCCTGACTATGAGACTACTAAAGATTAGTACCTCCTTTTTGTGTATCCCTCAGTATCTGTTGTATGATTCTAAAGAAAACTTTAACCAAAGCATCTCCATCTATTTTTTTCAGCACTTAAGAAATATTTATTAAGTAAATATTTTTTATTGTGGTAAGAACACAACATGAGATAGAGATTCTTAACAAAAATTTAAGGTACAATACAACACTCTTAACTATAAGTATAATGTTGCATAACAGATCTCTAGTACTTACTCATCTTGCAACTGAAATTTTCTATCTGTTGAACAGCAACTTCCCATTTCCTCCTCCCTTCAGCCCCTGAAAACCAGCATTCTACTTTCTGTTTCTGTAAATTTCTCTATTTTATATACTTCATATAAGTAGAATCATGAAGTACTTGAACTTCATGTTCAAGTACTATGAAGTTCACCACCTATGACCAGCTTATTTCACTCAGCATAATGTCCTCAAAGTTCATGCATGTTGTCATATATGTCAGGATTTCCTTCTTTTTTAAGGTTATTAATATTCCATTGTCTGTTCTATCTGTCAATCAACATTTAAATTTTTCCACATTTTGGATACTGTGAATAATGCTTTAATGAACAAAGCAATGCAAATAAGTCTTTGAGATCATGATTCCAATTCTTTTGGATAATCACTCAGAAATGAGATTGCTAGATGGTATGGTGGTTTTACTTTTAATTCTTTGAGAAACCTGCATACTTTCTCAGTAGCTGCACCATTTTACATTGTCACCAACAGTATTCAAGGGCTTCAATTTCTCAGTATCTTCATCAACACACTAATTTTTATGTTTTGAATAGAGCCATCCTAAACAGGTGTGAAGTGATATCGCCTTGTGTTTTGATTCACCTTTTTATGATTAGTAATGTCTAGTTTCATTTTACATATTAATACCCATTTGACCATAAGTAGGTCTTCTTAGGAGAAACATCTATTCAAGTCCTTTGTCTATTTTTAAAATCAATGTTTTTAAAAACTGAGTTGGAAGAATTCCTTATATACTATAGATATCAATCCCTTATTAGATACATAGCTTGTGAATATCATCTTCCATTCTGTAGATTGCCTTCCACTTTATTGAGATTTTTGCTGTTCAGAAACTTGTAAGTTTGATGTAATCACACTTGTCTATTTTTGCTCTTGTTGCCTATGATCTTGGTGTCATATTTAAGAAATTATTACCAAGAACAACACCATGAAGCTTTCATCCTGTGCTTTTTTAATATAAGGATTTTACAATTTCAAGTTTTACATTCAAGTCTTTAGTCAGAGATTCTGGGATCCTTTGTAGCCTAGACCACCATCTTTGTTCTCAGCAGCCCCTAGACATCTAATGTATGCCAGGTTCCATCAGTACTCTGAGATAGGTGGGATAGAAGGTAGTACCTCTGGCAGCTCGTGGAAAAGTTGCAATGTTAGGCATATGTCCCATCTTTCCCTCCCAGGGGAGAAGGTGGAGTCTGCATTTTTGCCCACTTGCTCTGCACACGGTGAGAGGCTATGGTGAGTGCTTATATGCTAGTTCCAACTACAATCTTTGTTCTCAGTGACCCCAAGCATCTAGAGTATGCTGCCTCCTATTAGTGCTTTGAGACAGAGGAGACAGAAGCCAGTCCCTTGGACAGCCCCGGGAAAAGTTGGAATGTTAGATGAATGGTCTAATTCTTTCCCTCCCCAGGGAGAGGCTGGCATCTGAAGGTTTCTTTTGAATCATAGGACCATGCATCGGACGAGGGTATTATGGTGAGGAGGTGTCTTGAATTCTTCTACTGGCTTTGATGTAGATGGTTTTGCACTTGCTTGGGGTGCAGAAGTCTCTCAAGTAATTTCTAGATTTTTCACAAGCAGAATTTGTTCTTATATTTTTGAATTGGTGGGTTTGCGGTGGGAAGGAGGGTGCCAGACTTTCTATTCCTTCATCTTACTGACATCACTCTTTGTATCTTCACCTATTTTAGTTTCCATCAGGTGATCCACATGTTTGAAAAGCATAGTGGATTGTATAGAATTATTGAGGTTAGAAATTGTCATCCGTTAATGTTATACCCTCTACTCAGTCATGAAACTAGGGGGTCTCACCAACCCACTACAAATGTCTTATTGAAATATGTTTCCAGCCACAAACAGATCCTTTCTAGGAATTCTGAAAGTTTTCTCCAAAAACTTTTTCTAATTATTTCAAAATGATTAAATCGGAAAGTCTTATTTTATAATAATGCAACAATAATTTTGAAGGAGACAACATATTAGGAAGGAAACTTAAAAAAAGTCTTAGAAAGTGATCTTAGTGTTGCCATTGTCGGAATTATATAAAGAATGAAGTAAAACAACACATGCAAGAGCTGATATAAGCTGCAAACCTCAATTTAATGTAGCACAGTGCTGAAATGACACAGGGGCCCATCTGGTAGGCACACATAGTTATGAGTGTTTCTGATTGTTAGAGATTGATTTGTCTAAAAACCACATGAAAGGTATACTATTTTATTTTTATTTTTGCTCAAATTGATATTTTAAAAAACATGTAAGAATTCCCTTAAAACTGAAAACTTAAGGGAGCTCAATTTTGGATTGAATTTCAACTAGTTAGTTTTATGTGATAAAGTGTTTAGAAATGGTCAGTTTTGATTATTTTTCACCTTCTCTGATATATTTAACGACTACAGAAGAATTAAAGTAGTTGTTAAAAATCTGATGTGTTTAGATAAATGCATCACTAATAACACATTTAGGGAAGCAAAATAATTAAAAATGTGCTTATGTGTCTTTGTTGTGATAAGCAGATCTTTCTGCTGGTGGAGGTTCTTGCCCAAGTTGATGACTGCTGACTGATCAGGGTTGTGGTTGCAGAAGGTTGGGGTGGCTGTTGCAATTTCTTAAAGTAGGAAAACAATGAAGTTTGCAGCACTGATTGACTCTTTCACAAAGGATTTCTATTTAGCATATGATATTGTTTGATAGCATTTTATTCACAGTAGAATTCCTTTCAAAACTGGAATCAATTTTCTCAACCCCTTGATGCTGCCTTATCACTAAGTTTATGTAACATTCCAAATTCCTTGTTGTCATTTCAACAATGTTCACAGCAACTTCACCAGGAATAGACTCTATCACAAGAAACTTTTGCTCATCCATAATAAACAACTCCTCAGATGTTCAAGTTTGAACATGAGATTGCAGCAATTAAGTCCCATGTTCAGGCTCCACTTTTCATTTTTTTTTTTTTTTTTTTGCTATTTGCAGTACATCTGAAGTTACTTCCTCCACGGAAGACTCGAACCCTCAAAGTCATCCATGAGGGCTGGAATTAACTTCTTCCAAACTTTTGTTAATATTGATATTTTGACCTCTTCTCATGAATCATGAATGTTCCTGATGGCATCTAGAATGGTGAGTCCTTTCTAGGGGTTTTCAGTTTACTTTTCCCAGATACATCAGAGGAATTACTATCTATGTCAGCTATAGCCTTATAAAACATATCTCTTAAATAATAAGACTTGAAAATTGAAATTAGGCTGAAAAATGCATGTTGTGTTAGCAGGCATAAAAACAACATGAACCTCCTTGTACATCTCTATCAGAGCTCTTGGGTGAGTAGGTGCATTGTCAATGAGCACTAATATTTGAAAAGGAATCTTATTTTCTGAGCAGTAGGTCTCAACAGTGGGCTTATATTATTCAGTAAACCAGTACTATTAGTAAACCAGTAAATGGATATGCTGTCGCCCAGCCTTTGTCATTCTCTTTATAGAACACAGACAGAAAAGACTTAGCATGATTCTTAAGGACCCTAGGATTCTCAGAATGGCAAATTATTGCTGGCTTCAATTTAAGTCACCAGCTGGATTAGCCCTAACAAGAGAGTCAACCTGTGCTTTGAAGCCAGGCATTCACTTCTCTCTAGCTATAAAAATCCTATATAGCATCTTCTAATATAAAGCTGTTTTGTATATTATATACATTAATGTAAATGTAATATATTAACAATAGATTGTTCAATGTAGTCACCTTCATTGATGATCTTAGATCTTTTGGATAAATTGCTACAGCTTCTCCATCAGCACTTGCTGTTTCATTTTATTCTGTTTTTTTGAAACCGTGTCTCACTCTGTTGCCCAGGCTGGAGTGCAATGGTGCGATCTTGGCTCACTGCAACTTCTGCCTCCCGGGTTCAAGTGATTCTTCTGCCTCAGCCTCCTGAGTAGCTGGAATTACAGGCATCTGCAATCATGCCTGGGTAATTTTTTGAATTTTTAGTAGAGACGGGGTTTTGCCATGTTGGCCAGGCTGGTCTTGAACTCCTGACCTCAGGTGATCCACCTGCCTCAGCCTCCCAAAGTACTGAGATTACAGACTTGAGCCACCGTGCCCGACCCACTTTATTCTTTTATGTTATGGAGATGGCCTCTTTCCTTAAATCTCATGAACCAACTTCTGCTAGTTTCCACTTTTTATTCTGAGGCTTCTTTACCTCCCTCAGCCTTCATAGAATTGAATACGGGGCTTTGTGCTGAATTAGCTTTTCACTTTAGGGAATGCTGTGGCTGCTTTGATCTTCTATTTAGATGACTCAAAATTTTTTTCATATCAGCAATGAGGCTGTTTTGCTTTCTTATCATTTGTGTGTTCACTGGAGTAGCACTTTTAATTTTCTCCAAAAAATTCCCCTTTGCATTCACTACTGGGTTGTTTGGTGCAAGAGACCTAGCTATCAACCTATCTTGACTTTCAACATGCCTTTTTCACTAAGCTTAATCATTTCTTGCTTTTGACTGAAAGTGAGAGATATGTGACTCTTACTTTTACTTGAATACTTAGAGGGCCTTGTAGGGTTATTAATTAGCCTAATTTCAATATCATTTATCTTAAGGAATAGGGAGGCTCAAAGAGAGGGAGGGAGATAGGGAAACAGTCAGTGGAGCAGTCAGAACACACACAACATTTATTAAGTTCATCGTATTATTTGGGCATGATTTATGGTGCCCCAAAACAATTATGATAGTAACATCAAAGATCACTGATCATAGATCACCATAACAAGTATAATCATAAAATGCCAGAGATATTGTAAGAATTACCAAAATGTTACACAAATACACAAAGTAAGCACATGCTGTTGGATAAGTGGTGCCAATAAGGCTTGTGTGATGCTGGGTTGCCAAAAACCTTCAATTTGTAAAAAACACACATTATCTATCAAGTACAATAAAATGAAGCAGAACAAAACAAAGTATGCCTGGATTGTTTTGCTCTATCTCTTTCTCTCCTTAGTTCACTGTCCTCACACCCCCTGCCTTTTTTTTTTTTTTTTTTTTTTTTTTTTTTTTTTTGAGTCAAGATGACTTGCCATCAAAGAAAGGGAAGGGTATAGAAAAAGACCAAATAATAGACCTTTTCCCTGGGTAAAATATCAAATTAAAGTGCTAAACATCTGAGACAGGATTAATCTTTAGGTAATATGGCATTCTATTTCTATTTAAAATCTTTAGAAGAATTGAGTGACTTATTTCTATAAAAATATGAAATTCCCTCTCTTCCCTTTTTAAAATATTTATCATGCAGTTCACTTTTTTTTTTTTTTTTTGATAAAATGTGTTTTCTGTCTCCTAGCTATTTTTTTGGTGCAATTTTCAGACAATTCTCCTGCATTTCCCTCTTGGAAAAGACATAACTAAATAACATTTTTAGGAGGTAGAGTTCTCAGAAAATGATATTCCTACAGATTGCACATCCACAGAGTTTGATATTAAAATTTTATTTAATAAGCATGATACAGCATTATTCTTTGACAACTTATCAAAGAATGTAATGACTTTAGTTTCAGACATTTTTTTTTCCTGAAATATATGAGCTTTCCCCAACAATCTAGTCTACTTTCCTACCTCAATATTCTACTTTTGCTCTTGGATTTGCTGATAGGGCACAGAGGACTTCCCATGGGGCTGTAAAGAGCTTATCCTTTCATGTGGGTTATGCACACCATGGGGCTGTCATTACTATTACCACCAGGAGACTCCTTAAACACTTAAGATATATGACAGTTTTCACTTGGTTCAAAAATCTGCCAGTTTCTCAGTAAGAGCTTTCTCACTATTAAGCTGTAACTCATGGATGGAATTCTAGTTTCTTTTGTCCATTAACTCTTCAGATGTTCTTGTTTCTACCTTGGCAGTGGAGTCCACTGAGATTACTTTTATGTTATGTACATGGCTGATAAGGGGGCTCTGGGTGCGGGGCTCTGGGTGCAGTTCTACATACCATTGTCACCTTTCCACCCTAAATATTTGCTCTGGGTGCAGTTGTAAATACCATTGCCACGTTTCCACCCTAAATATTTCATGAAGTAAACACATTGCATTTGTATTGATAGTATTACAATTTTCATTCATTTCCATTTTTAGACAATGTCTGAAATTACAAGATAGAAAATCAATCCTGAACCACAGGGCTTCTAGGAGATATTTAAAACAATATTTGCTTAGAGAAAAACTTACGACTTTCCTGAACTGCTTTTCAAGACAATGCATTCACTACTTTAACTAAAGTTTTGTCTTTTATGCTAGTTACTTAGAAAAAAACCCAGAGAACCTGAAGATATGTCTATTAGAAAATATGGTAGGTTTGGAAAATTGCTACATTTCCCTCAAAGAGCATCTACATCCACAGTCTTATGAACTAAGCATAAACATTAGTTGCTAATTATATCTGCTAATTAAACATGGACAATTTTTATTTTTTATGTGTACTGTCACTGCTTTCCAAATTTATTTCATCTTTGAATAAACATTTGAATTAGTGTCCATTTGTCAGTACTAGTAGCAAAATTACTCAGAGCCAGTACTGGACTAATAATGAGCTGGTAATTTAGAAGGCTAGCCATTTTTTAAAACTGAGATATAGCACATGTAAAGTACACATACCTCAGTGTACAGTTCAGTGAATTTTTAAAGAAAATATATAAAGAGAATATATATAAATTGACTAGGTCAATGAATTTTTAAAATATGTAATCATTAACCAAATCAAGATATGAAATATTTCTGATATCTTAGAGATCTCCTCATGCCACTTTTAAATCGATACAACTACTACAAAGAAACCACCTTTAGACTTTTCTTACTGTGGATCAGTTTTGCCAATCCTTGAATCTCAATTAAATGATGTCATACAGAATAAGCTCTTTCTGTCTGGTTTCTTTCACTAAACATGATTTACTCATGTTGCTACATGGAATGATATATTCATAATTTTTATTGCTCTATATTACAAATATACAATATTTATCCATGAGTGTACATTGTCCATCAAAAGACTTGTACAAGAATGTTGATAGCAGTTTTACTTAAGGAAGTATAGGCATATATTTAGTGTTATTTTAGTAGATTAAACTATTTAGCTTTAATAGACTGCCATAATTTTCAAGGTGGTTGTAAAAACTTACTGTACACAGTGTATCTCATCAGTGTATATGAGTGTTTCTGTTGCATTCTTGCCAACACTAAATATATTAGACATCTTAATTTTAGCAATTCTGTTGGCTTTGTGGTTGTATATCATTGTGGTTTTAATAAATATTTTTCTGATGACTAATGGTGTTGAGCATCATTTCACATGCATATTCGCCATGTAGATATCCTTATTTTAAAGTGTACAGGTCTATTCCCATTTTAATAGAGTCATTCTCCTATAATCTTCTACTGTATTCTTTCTATTGCATTTTGTCTTATTAATATATAAGAATTATTTATACATTCTAGAAACTACTTTTTTGTTTATTATGTATAGTCTTTTCTCAGTTTGTGGCTTCTTTTTTTCACTTTTATTATGCATCTTTTGAAAGCACTGAAATTTCACATTTAGTAAAATTGATTCAGTCTGCCTATTTTTGTGTTTTATATAAGAAATCTTGATCCCAAGTATATAAGGTAATAAGTGTGCAATTTCTTCCCTTTTCTTTTTTTAGTTTAGAGATAGGGTCTCACTCTTGCCCAGGCTGGAGTGCAGTGGTATGGTCATAGCTCACTGCAGCCTTGGTTTCCTGAGGTCAAGTGATCCTTGGCTTTTTTTTTTTTTTTTTTGGAAATAAGATCTTGCTATGTTGTCCAGACTGGTCTTGAACTCCTAGCCTCAAGAGATCCTTCCACCTCAGCCTCCCAAAGGGCTGGGATTATTGGCATGAGCTACTATGCCTTGCCTTAGTTCTACATTTTCTTTTAAACTTTTAAGTTTAGCTTTCATATTTAAGTCTTTAATTCACCTGAGACTCATTTTTATACATAGTATGAGGTAGAGACTAGCTAGACATTTTTTTTTTCACTAGAATACCAGTTGTTCCAGCATCATATATTGAATAAAGTATTCCTTATTCCTAGATATGCAATGCAAAGTCTATCAAATAACAGTTTTTAAAGAAAGGTTTCAGTATATCTCTAGGCTCTCTATTATCTTTTTTGCATCAAGATGAGGCTGGCTTAATAACTGCAGGTTCATTATAAGTCTTGGTATCTAGGGAAAAAGATCCTTGCTATTTTTCGCTCTTTGTTCTTCCTTATGAATTCTATAATCCATTTGTCAAGATCCATAAAATAATACAAATTTTGATTGGAATTATGTTGATTCTATTCCTAAATTTAAGAAAAATTGATGGTTCGTAATTTTTTGGTCTTCCAAACAATAAATTTATTATGTCTCTTTATGTATTTGGATGCCTTTAATGCCTTTCAATACAGTTTTATAATTTTTTATTAAGTTATTGTACATCTTTTATTAGATTTAATTTATTTATATTTTTGTTGCTATTTTTAATGAAAGACATTCCTGCATGGTTAAAGTTTGATATTTCATGTTCTAGTTAAAAGAATAGTTGGTAATCTTTTTTTCTTTCTAATCCATTGATTATTAATATATTAATGAAAGTTATCTGCAGGAACACCAATATGAGCAGCTATCCACATAAGAAAGTACCTTCATGAGAACCAAAATCCAGGTGAGCAATCACAGTACCTGGTTTTAACATCCTATTAAGGAAAGACACACTGAGGAGGGTAGGAAAGACAGTCTTGGATTGCTGACACTTCCCCCTTACCCTCCCATCCCCTGCAACAGCAACGTGGTGCAGAGTGAGAATCTGTATACTTGAGGGAAAAGAGAGTGCAGTGGCTGTAGGACTTCACATTGGAACTCAGGGCTGCTTATCAAAGTGGAAAGCAACAGAGGGAAGAAATTGTCTAGTGACCCTGCAGGGAGCATTTAGACCAGCACTAGCCAGAGCAAAATCACTCATCCCAGTGGTTGGAACCTGAGCTTCTGCAAGCCCCACCATCGCATGCTATTTAGGACTCCAGGCTATTTAGGACCCCAGAATGCTCTGTGGTTCTAAATCAATTTGAAAGTCTGTCTAAGCTACAAAGACAGCAATTCTTGGACAAGTTTTGGTGTTGTGCTGGGCTTGGAGTCAGTATACTTGGGGTACACATCACCTAGTGAGACACCAGCTGGGGCAGCCAAGGGAGTGGTCGTGCCACCCATTCTCCAACCCCAGCAGTGCAGCTTGCAGCTCCAGGAGAAATTTCTTCCTTCTGTTTGAGGAGAGGAGAGGGAAGAGTAGAGGATTTTGTCTTACAACTTGGATACCAGCTCAGCCATAGTAGGATAGGGCACTGGGCAGAGTCCTGAGGCCCCCATTTGAGGTCCTAACTCCCTGATGATATTTCAAGACACACCATGGGCCAGAAGGGAACCTGCTGCTTTGAAGGGAAGAACTCAGTTCTTGTAGGAGTCATCACTTCCTAACTAAAGAGCATTTGAGTTTTAATTAAACATCAGTGGTTGCCAGGCAGTTCTCACAGTGGGCCTTGGGTGAGACCCAGTGCTGTGCTGGCTTCAGGTGTGACACATTGCATTACAAGCTGTGGTAGCTATGGGGAGAGATTCCTTCTGCTTGAGGAAAGAAGAGGGAAGAGTAAAGGGAACTTTGGCTTTCAGCTTCGCCATGGTAGGGGAGAGCACCAAACAGTTTTCTGGGATCCCAGATTCCAGGCCTTGGCTGCTGGATAGCACTTTTGGACCCACTCTGGACCAGAGGTGCCCCACTTCCCTGAAGGGAGAGACCCAGCTGGTCTGCATTTACCACAAGTTGACTGAAGAGCTCTTGGACCTTGACTGAACAGCAGTGGGAGCCAGGCAGCATGAGCTGTGGGCCTGGCATGGTATGGCCACAGGGAGTAGTTCCTTCTGCTGAAGGAGAAGAGAGTGGAGAGCGGGAAGGATTTTGTCTTGTGGTTTGGCTGCCAGCTCAGCTGCAGTAGAATACAGCACCAAGTAGATTTCTGAGGTTCCCAACTCCAGGCCATGACCCTTGGATGGCGTTTCTGGATCCACCCTGAGGTGAAGGGGAGCTTTCTGCTGTGAAATGAAGGTCATAAGCCTGGCTAGATTAACCACCTGCCGACTGCAGAGCCCTTAGGCCTTGAGGGAACATTGGTGATAACCAGGGAGTGGTGATTGCAGGCCTTGGGGAGATCCAGTGCTGTGCTGGCTTCAGGGAAGACCTAGCAGAATCCCAGTGGTGGTGGCCACAGGGGTGCTTGTGTCACCCCTCCTCCAGCTCCAGCTAGGTCAGCATGGAGATAGAGAGACTATATTTGTGGGGGTAAAGTAAGGGAAGGCAACAAGAGTCTCTGCCTTGTAGTCCAGAGAATTCTCCCAGATCTTATCCAAGTCCACAAAGGTGGTATCTTTACAAGTCTAAAAGAGTCACCCCATTACTGCGCTTGGGGTAATGCAGATACAGCTGCTGTGAACTAAGACTTAATCCCCCTTGAATACTTGGAAAATCTTCCCAAGAAGGATTGGTACAAATAAGCCCATGTTATAGAAATCAATAGCAAGAGAAACTTTGGAAACTATACAAACATATGGAAATTAAACAGTATATTCCTGAATGACTAGTGGGTCAACAAAGAAATTAAGAAGGAAATGTTTAAAAATTCTTGAGACAAATGAAAATGAAAACACAACATACCAAAATTTGTGGGTTACAGCAAAAGCAATAGTAAGAGGAATGTTTATAGTAATAAGTACCTACATCAAAAAAGTAGAAAAACTTCAAATAAACAACCTGATTATGCATCTTAAAGAAATTTAAGAGCAAATCAAACCCAAAATTAATAGAAGAAAAAACAGAATCAGAGAAATAAATTAAATTGTCACAAATAATATAAAAAAGATTAACAAAACAAAAAGCGAGAGTTTTGAAATTACAAAAAATCCACAAAACCTTAGCCAGACTAAGAATAAAAGAGAGATCCAGATAAATAAAATCAGAAATAAAAAAGGAGACACTACAACTGATACTGTAAAAATTCAGATGTATTAGAGACTACTATAAGCAACTATATGCCAATAAATTGGAAAACCCAGACAAAAATGGATAAATTCCTAGACACATACAACCTACCAATAATGAACCATGAAAAAATCCAAAACCTTAATAGACGAATAAGTAATGCAATCAAAGCCATAATAGAAGTCTCCCAGCAAAGCAAAGCCCAGGGACCTGATGGGTTCACTGCTGAATTCTACCAAACATTAAGAAAACTAATAACAATGCTACTCAATACCAATCCTCTGTTTTAAAATATGGAGGGGAGGAAATACTTTCAAACTCAATTCTTGAGGCCAGTATTATCCTGATACCAAAATCAGAAGAAGATGCATCAAGTAAAGAAAACTACATGGCAATATCTCTGATGAACACAGATGCAAATATCCTCAATGAAAAACTAGTAAACCAAATTCAACAACATACTAAAAAGATCATTCATCATGGCCAAGTGGGACTTATCCCAGAAATGCAAGGATGGTTCAATATACACAAATCAATGTGATAAATATTAACAGAAAAAAAGATGAAAACCATATAATCCTTTCAATTGATGCTGAAAAAGCATTTGATAATTTAACCTCCCTTTATGATAATAACCATTAAAAAACTGGATGTAGGAGGAACATACCTCAACACAATAATGTATACAACAGAAGTCTAATTATTTTTGTTTGTGGATGATATGATATTTGGAAAACTGTAAAGACTCCACCAACAAACTTTTAGAATGGATAAACAAACTCAATATAGTTGCAAGATACAAAATAAATATACAAAATTCAGTGGCATTTGTATAGCCAACAGTGAACAGATTCAGAACAATCTGAAAAGGAAATCAAGAAAGTAACTCCGTTTACAATTGCTACAGATACAGTTAAATACATAGGATTAAACTTAACCAAAGAAGTGAAAGATCTCTACTATGAAATTATAAAACACTGATGCAAGAAATTGAAGAGGACACAAAAATGGAAAGATAGCTCATGTTCATGTTTATGGATTGTAAGAATCAATTTTGTCAAAATGTCCATACTATCTAAAGCAATTTACAGATCCAATGCAATCCTCATCAAAATGCTAAGAACATTCTTCACAGATATAGAAACAATAATCTAAAAATGAATACGAAACTACAAAAGACCCAGAATAGCCAATGCCATCCTGAGCAAAAGGAATAAAACTGGAAGAATTGTATTATCTAATTTACAATTGTACTACAGAGCTATTGTAACCAAAATAACATGTTACTGGCATAAATACACTCATATATATCTATGTAACTGAATCAAGAACCCAGAAACAAATCCATACATCTACAGTGAACTCATTGTTGACAAAGATGCTAAGAACATACACATCGGAGAAAGGACAGTCTCTTCAATAAATGGTGCTGGAAAAACTGGATACCCATATGAAGAATGAAACTAGACCACTATTTCTCATCATATACAAAACCCAAATGGATTAAAGACAGATCTAGACATAAAACTATGAAATAATAAAAAGACAACATTGGGGAAACTCTCTAGGACATTGCTTTGGGCAAAGATTTCTTGATTAATACCCCCCAAAACACAGTCAACCAAAGCAAAAATGGACAAATGAGATCACGTCAAGTTAAAAGGCTTCTGCACAGCAAAGGATATAATCAACAAAGTGAAGAGACAACCCACAGAATGGAAGAAAATATTTGCAAACTACCTATCTAACAAGGGATGAATAACACAAATATGTAAGGAACTCAAACAACTCAATGGGAAAAAACATCTAAGAATCTGATTAAAAAATGGACAAAACATGTGAATAGGCACTTTTGAAAAGAAGACATTCAAATGGCAAATAGGTGTACCAAAAGACCCTCAACATCATTAAGGAAATGCAAATCAATACTACATTTCATCCCACCCCAGTTAAAATCACTTTTATTCAAAAGTCATGGAATAATGAATGCTGGTGAGGACGTGGAGAAAAGGGAACCCTTGCACACCATTGGTGAGAAGGTAGATTGGCATAGTCACTCTGAAGAGGTGTGAAGTTTCCTCAGAAAACTAAAAATAGAACTACCATATGATCCAGCAACCCCACTGTGAGGTATATGTCCAAAAGAAAGGAGATCAGTATATTGTGGAGAAATCTGCACTCTCATGTTTGTTGCAGCACTATTCACAATGGCCAAGTTTGGAAGCAAGTGTTCATTAACAGATGAATGGATAAATAAAATGTCGTACATATACAAAATGGAGTACTATTCAGCCACAGAAAGAATGATATCGTGTCATTTGTAGCAACATGGATGAAACTAGAGGACATTATGTTAAGTGAAATAAGTCAGGAACAGAAAGAGAAACATCACATGTTCTCACTTACTTGTGGGAGCTGAAAATTAAAACAATTGGATTCATGGAGATAGAGAGTAGAATAATGGTTACCAGAGGCTGGGAAGGGTAGTGGTGGTGGGGAGGGGCGATGGTTACTGAGTACAAAGATATAGTTAGATAGAATGAATAAGCTATACTATTATATACGACAGAATGACTACAGTCAATGATAATTTCTTGTACATTTAAAAACAACTAAAATTTTAATTGGGATGTTTGTAACACAAAAAAATGATAAATGGGATATCTCATTTACCCTGATGTGATTATCATGCATGTATGCCTATATCAAATATCTCATGCACCCCATAAATATATATACCTACTATGTACCTATAAACATTAAAAATTAAAGTTAGAAAGCAGCCTACTGAAAGTTCAAAAATCTTTTGTTAAACTAAAATGTTACTAAAATAGATATTTATAATATTTAAAAAATCCTTAGATAAATTTTCATGACTCCAGTTAAAATCCTAAAAATAAACCTGGAAGTTAAGAGGTAAAACTTTTATTAAAATTTATTTCTTTATTATATAAGGTGTCAGAGGAAGTTACAGGTTTTCAGAGTTGTTTCAAAGTAATTTTCTTTTTACCTATTCCTTCCATTCCTCTTCATATTTTCAGAAATCCACATTTATTAAAAGGTACCCAACAAACTTAGAACTGGCCTTTTAACCTATGGACTAAGTATTAGTTGCATTGTTGATTTACTTTTATTTCTATTTCAATAGCACATTTAAAGAAGAGTTTGATTCTTTTATTTTTAGAATTCTATGTTCAACCTATCATTAGTTTTAGATTGATGTTTTTCTACTTCACATTAGCACAAAGATCTTGTCAGAAAGCAGTATGACCTTACATTATTATTTTCTTGCATTGTATTTCCAGATATCCATTTTATACTGAATTGGTCAAAGCCTGCTTTAAGTTTTCAACACTACAATTTCAGTTATAAACATTGTATGCATTGCTTCTCAGCCTTTTGATTAAGATCAGTTGGAGAATCACTGTACATTTTCTTTACCTAAGCCTAAATAATTCTTAGGGATAGAAACTAATGTTTCCAGATGAAGGATTTCAGCCATTCTGCAAGTGCTCTAGAATGCATATTATCAAGATCTGTTGATAGGAAAATACCTATCCTTTTAGCTATTCTGGCTTTGGTCTTAGGTTTCATAAAAATTCCATATTCTGATTATCTGATTGCAGTTGGCTTTTTATGAAAAACCCAAGATAAAATTACTTCTAAAGTCTATGACTTTTAGTGTTATTTATTATTAGCTCTTCCCTATGATTTTCTGGTACCATATACTAGAAATGATATTCAGTTTATTAAAAGAGAAAAATCAGAAATTGCTCCCAAAGAGTTTAGTGAGAGATGTTTATGAATGCAATGAGCAATAGCAGTTATTTTTCTTTGCCTATATTAAATTTTTAATAGTAATATATTTCCCCTGAAGAAATTAAAGCATTTTATTTTTAACATAATTCGATGTGCTATCAAAATTTACCCTTAGTAATAAACGGTATTTTAGTGAGCCAATGATATAGCTAGCAAGAAAGTCTTGTGTTAGTTGGACAATTTTAAATTAAAAATCATTCTGGAATAGATGTTGCATTAGAATCTAAACCATTATCAATTTTTAATATTCCACATTGCTATTCAAAACTAAAATAGCTAGAATGAATGAAAATTATTTCTTTTTAATTTTTATAATTGGCACATAATAATTATACATGCTTCTGGGTTATAGTGTGATGTTTCAGCATATATGTACATTGTATAATCAAATCAGGATAGTTAGCATTTCTATGACTATTTCTATGAAAATTTTATTACTTCTCTGTGGTAATAACTTTCAAGACCATTTTTTCTCTTTACCTTGAAATATATGTTATTATTAATTATAGTTACTGTATTATGTTATAGAACACCAGGACCAATTCTTCCTTTCTAACTATAATTTTGTACCCTGCAATCAACCTTTTCTCATCCATCACCCTGCTTCCCTCTCCTCCCCAGCTTCTAGTAACCATAATTCTAATTCTCTACTTCTGTGAGATCAACATTTTTAGATTCTACATATGTGTGAAATCATATGGTATTTGTTTTTCTGCGACTGGCTTATTTTACTTAACATAATGTGTTTTAGGCTCATTCAAATTTCCATAAGTAATAGGATTTCCTTTTTTATGGCTAAATAGTATCTCATAGTGTATATGTACCACATTTTCTTTATCCATTCATCTGTTGATGGACACGCAGGTTGATAACTACTCTTAACTATCGTGAATAGTGCTGCAATAACCATGGGGGTGCAGATACTGATTTTAATTTCTTCGAATATATATCCACTAGTGGAATTGATGGCTCATATGCTAGTTCTATCTTTAATTTTTTGAGGAATCTCCATACTGTTTTCCATAATGGCTGCACTAATTTACCTCCTCACTAATAGTGTTCAGGGTTCCTCTTTCTCTACATTCTCATCAATATGTTATCTGCTGTCTTTTTGGCAACATCATTTCCTTTTGTTATTAGATCTAAGACTCTTTATTATATCACATTGAATTTTCAAAAATACTTAAAACTTCTGCACATTCATAAGTTTAATACCACTAAATTAATTTAGTTAGTATAGGTGACAAGAGAACTCTCCATAATTAGTACTCAATGGTTTAGTAGAAAATTATCATAGTATATCCTGGGAGGGAGACCTATTTATAATTTTTAATTGACTATGGATCAGTGTTTTTGTAAAAGTGTATAGTCTTAGTTATGAAACTTTTGGTTCAGTTACAAGGATTTTGCCCCATCCTGCTCTGACTCATTAGCTAGGTCTATACTGCTAAAGAAAAATAAGTTATTTGACAAATTTTTATCAATCAACTGTATGCTGGAAACAACTTATAATGGAGCTGGTTTGCACATCTCTTGGCAACTCTGTATTTAGTGACATCGTATTGGTGACTTTGGATAAGCTATGATGGGAATATTTACACCCTAGAAATTGGTAAATGGTACAAATCATTTTTTTTAATTTCCAGAAAGCAGTTTGTTAAATATTTACTAGCACTCAAGTAATATTAATTCACATATTATCTAATTTCACTTTCACAACAGGCTAACAGTGGAGGTTGTCATCACCACTTTATAAATGAGAAAATTGGGATTTAGAGAGGATAAATACTTTTCTGAGGATTTCATACATAGTAGATTCAGGATTCAAAGCCAGGTTTACCTGATTTCTTGGTTAATTAACTTAAAATTCTATCCTGTTTTCTTGTTGACATAGGTTATTTAGAGCATATAGACTTTTTAATCCCACCTTGAAGTCCCACATTGAAGTAGTTACCAATTCCATATCATAGAACTGACTCTATACAGGATGTTGGGATGTTTAGAGTAGGCCTGGAGGGATGGGGAAACTAGAAGAGAAATACACTATAAAGTTTGTTTTGTAAATATATACAGAAAAAGATAGAGGAAGATATGAACAGGAAAGCATCGATCATATCTACAATATATTATAGAAACCTGATCGTTTGGACCACCATTACTGTTACTCTCAATATTTGGATAAATGATCTAGCAACCCCTAATTAAATAAGTTAGTATTAATATTTCACTACAACTACAATAAGTGCTGGCATCATTATCATTGCTATTACTACTTCTACCATGTTTTGTTATTATTATTATTGCTTTTATTATACTTTAAGTTCTGGGATATATGTGCAGAACATGCAGGTTTGTCACATAGTTATACACGTGCCATTATTTCTACCACGTTTTTAATGCTTACTATGGTTCAAGATTTGTGCAAAATGTCTTAAAGAGTAATATATTATTTGAATCAGTCATTCAGCATGTATTTAACAGCTGGCCTGTGCAAGGCATTGTTAAAATTGCAAAAACTTTACAAAGTAGGTATTGCTGTATAGTTGTAAAATGAGGATCCCTCCTAATATGTAAGAAAAACCAGCTTTAAAGAAGCTTCCTGATTTATGTAATATTGAAGTGCCCAAGCTTTCTTCTAATCTTATTTTGTTAATATATGATTTGCCAGACTTCGGGAATGTGCTGGCAATTTTCTCTAAGATAGTGTAACTGTACATGAATAATACGAAATATTGACTGAAAGTTCGGGAAGTGGTACCAGAGAGACAATCTTACCTACACTTAACTTTTGAGGGAAGAATTTTATGGTTTGTAAATGGCTGATCAAGGAGTGACATATAATAATGAAAAACCTACAACCTAGGTATATAAAGCCAAGATGTCAATAAAAATTTATATGGACAAAACCCACAGTTTTAAAATCTTAATTTATCCAGAGAATGGGGGACCAAAAGCACTTGCAGAAGAGGACCAGGAATTAACACAGAGGAAAAGATTAAACAGGTACTGATCACTTCTATTTCTAAAATATGTGATTAAAAATCAATAGCATACACATTGAGGAGAACAATAAGCATTTTCATTCCTAATTTTGATAGGATTTTGAATTGGACTCTTCCTTCCTCTGTCTAACACTTTAGAAAATGCATTTCATTCAGTGAAATTGCCCCCAATACTAGATTTTATTATTTTGATCTGATTTCTCATAATAGAATATCTGCATATATTTCAAAATGTCTGTTATAACCTTAGCCAATGCACTGTAAACTTGATATTTTTGAGCAATGTGGTGATGAAAAACAAGGCAATTTAATGGTCTGATGATTCAGACTTGAAGGAGTTGAGAGTGAACATTGTATGATACAATATTCTTAAACTAAAGACCATAATTAAATTGTCAATTGTAGATATATTTTCTTCCTCCAGATATATATCTCAGAAAAAATGTAACTTTGACTTTTATAGGAGATTTTATTGCTCTATATCTATCTGAAAGCATGAATTCTTTAGCATTACACAGCTCCATTGGAGATAAGGAAGAGCATGCAAGGCAGCAATTTGAGAAAAATAGACATAACCCAATAGGCTTGGTAGTACAATGTGCTTCAATTTGGATCATGAAAAGCATTGTAGAGATTATTGAGTTTAACCTCTACCTCCACCTTTTAAAGTTCTTTTCAATGTTTATAATAGATCTGCAGAAGCAAACTAGAATGATCAGAAAGAAAAAAACTGATAATTTTAACTCCCTTTTTGTTTCTTTGTAGTTAGTCAAAATATTAGGGCATATGAAACTGAAAATATACCTTGATAACGTCCCAGTTTTCAAATGTTACTTTTCTTCATGATTAATGATGGTAATCAGAATGATGCTTATTTTCCATATGCTTCTTTAAGCACACTATGTGAAGTTTCTGTTGTTATTAAGCAGAAAATGCCATAGATATTTCTGTAAGAATATTAATACTATGATCAAATCAGTAACATCTGAGTTGTTCCCACATACTAGATATTTTAAGTAAACATTTATTTATTCAACAAATACTGAGTCTCAGCTATGTAGCATGTGCTGTCTAAATTCTAGATAAATAAGAGAAACTAAATCTCTGTCCTCATGTCCATATATGCTTAAAGGTGTGGAAGGAAATAAGTATAGACTATAGTAGATAGCTATAAATGCTGTAACAGAAAATAAAATAGAATGAGAGGACAGTGAGTGATAGAAGATGTTATTTCAGATCAATTAATGAGGGAAGTTCTTTCTGAGATGCACCTTTTGAGTAGAGGTGTAAAGTAGAGAAGCAAGTCATGTGACTATTTGGGATAAAAGTATTCAGAGAAGAAGGCACAGCAGGTCCAAAGACTCAGAGATTGAAAAGTGCAAGGGAACCAGAATGGCAGGAGAGGTGTGGACAGGGAGACAGTGGTAGAAAATGAGGTCAGAGAGACAGCCAAGGGTCAACTGATCAAAGGCTTGTGGGTCAGGATCACAAGACACATACCGCTTAAACTGCCTTGGCCTCTTTTGTTTCTTGTTAACTTTTTAGAAAAGCACATTCTAGTTAAATTCAAATCTTTCCCTACTCAAAACCTGAACTGCGTTAACTTTAACTTGTAAGAAAATGGAAATATTATATTTACTAATCTCACTTTAAATTCATAACAAGTCCAGGTGAATGGAATGAAGAATTTTGTCATAGATCTGTAAATATGAGACACATTACAAATCCAGGTAAAGATGTAGAACTAGATAAAATGTAAGGAATGTGGGGTGGGAAATGTGGGCTGAAGGTAAGAATTAGGGATTCATTAATGTACAAATAGTATGTGAAGGAATAAGCATGGGTAGAAAGCAGTCCAAAAACTGAGCCATTGGGGATATCAACATTTACAGTGTGGACAGAAGGAAAGGATGCAGCAAAGGGGGCAAATAAAGAATGATGGGCGAGGTATGAAGAAAATCAGTGGGTCTGGGTATCCCAGAAGTCAAATGAAGACTTTTTCAAACAGAGTGCAGTGATTAACAATGCCAAATACTGCTAAGGGTTGAGTAAGAAGAGATTAATTATTACGTTCAGCAATGTGAAGGTGTTCAGTGGGGAAAGTCTAATTGGGATAGGTTCAAATAGATATGGGGAGTAAAAAGGTGAAGTTTGCAAATTTGAACAACTTTTTAAAGGAGTGTTATAAAAGTAATCAAAAATAGAGTGGTAGTTAGAATATATGGAATCTAGGGAGGTGTTATTTTTAACAGAAAATATTACAGCATGATTGTATCAGAATAGTAAAATCCAGTAGAGATTAAGGGAAAAAACTGATAATGAGAGAAAGGGTATAATTTCAAAAGTAAGTTCTTTGAGTAGGTAAGAGGAGGTGAAATTCAGCGCCCAAACTGAGAAGTTGGCAGTAGGTAGGCTCTCAAATAAGTTACCTTTACAATTGGAGAGAAAAATAGAATACAAATGAGTACAATGGGAGTAAGTAGAAAAGATAATAGAAGTTCATGGAAGTTCTGTTTGGATTGCTTCTCTTTTCTTTATGAAATATGTTGATGAAAAGAGTCAAACTCTGTAAAATATTTGAAGAGATTTATTCTGAGCCAAATATGAGTGACCAATGGCCAGTGACACAGTCCCAGGAGATCCTGTAAACATGTGCCCAATGTGGTTGGGTTCCAGATTGCTTTCATACATTTTAGGGAGACATAGGACATCAATTAATACACGTAAGATGTACATTAGTTTGGTCTGGTAATGGGGCACAACTGGAAACAGGGGCTTCCAGATCATAGGTGGATTCAAAGATTTTCTGATTGGCAATGGTTGAAAGAGTTATCATCTAAAGAACTGGAATCAGTAGAAAGGAATTTTGGGGTTAAGAAAAGGGCTTGCAGAGACCATGGTTTTACCATACAGATGAAGCCTCCAGGTAACAGGCTTCAGAGCCCTTATCAGACCAAAAGAGGTGCCAGGCTCTTAGTTAATTCTCTCCTGGACCAGGGAAAAGACCTGGAAAGGAATAGGTATTCTCTATATAATATAAATTTTTTTCTCCATAAAAGACAGTTTTGCAGAGCCATTTCAAAATATGTCAAAGAAATATATTTTAGGGTAAAATGCTTCAATGTCTTTCAGAGCTTTCTATCTGTCATGTAATGTTCTACTAGAGTCAGCCTGGAATTTGGTATCTTATTGCTACAGAAAGTCTGTTTTCTTCAGTCTTAATATCTCTGTTTTAATGTTTATGCTGATCAGCTGTGCCTGAATTCCAAAGAAAGGAGGATATAATGACGCATATCCTACCCCTGCTTCCATCATGACCTAAACTAGTTTTTTGGTTAATTTTGGAATGCCCTTGACTGAGGGGAGCATCCATCAGTTGGTTGGCGGGCTTAGAATTTTATTTTTGGTTTACAAATAAGAGAAAAGATGTTAAGTACCTGAGAGAAAGGAGAAAGGAAGGTATATTGGAGGTTTGAGCAGAAAGAAGGTATGAATAATCATCTGGCATCATGGGAAAATAAATGAAATAAGGAAATGCAGCATATTTGCCAGAGTTGTTTTGACTTATATTCATAACTTTAAAGTCAGAGTGTGAAAGGATTTGGAAGTGTGCATAATTAAGACATGAAATAGGAAGAATGATTCAACCAGATATTTGACAGCTGGTATTTTTTAGAAAAGCAAAATAAACAGTGGTCTACAAGTGGTGATATGGAGTAAGAAGGTAATCTACATCACCTCTAGGATCAGAGGCTTATGTGTTTTAGGAGACAAAATAGTCTACTTATGACAGGGCTGGAGAAGAACAAGTGAGAACATATTTTACAATTAAGATATAAATATCAGGCTATCACAAATGATGATATCCCACATTAGAACAAATTAAAAAATTGTATATGCATATCAAAATTTTTGCCTCATTAACCTAGAGTACAGGTGTCAAATGATAACAGAGTGTTTAGTTTTAATTTTTCATCCTGTTATTCTATCACTGACATTAAGATGGCAGCTTGATTTCCTATAATAGACATTTTTCTATCAAGAGATGAGACAGTGTTTTAATTTACTTGATCTTAAGGTTTTCTTATTGAATTCTTCCTCCCATCTCCTGGAGTGTTGAAATCAATATAATAGAGGTTTATTCAGGTGCCTAAATAGAACTCTCCAGCGATCGCCTTTTCTTCACCCTAGGAACACCAAATTGAACAACTCAACTGTCTATGCAAGAAAGCACCTTTGTAAGAACCCCAAAATCTACTTTTTCTTTCATTTTCGATGGTCAATGTAAGCTTCACAAATGTCAGAAACATATAGGGCATGCTCTTTTCTATAGTCTTTGCGTCTTCCAAAATGTTTGACTGATAGGAATTGCTATTATTTGCTAAATTAATGAATCAAGTTTGTATTATTCCCTATTACTTCATGTTCTTTCTTTAATGAGATTGTAAGGTTCTTAAGGAGACGGAGACGCTTTTATAATGTATATACATGTGTAAAATACATTACATATATGTGACTAAATAAATTAATGAGTTCTGTTGTCACTTCCCATGTCAAGTCATAAAAATCTTATCAAACAGAAGCACTAAGAATATTCCACAATTTTTGCTTGTTTTCCTTTAATCTGATATTACTAGTCACCCTTTCCTTTTAGGCATGACATATTTGTGCATGATGATGATGTTTTAAAAATAACAAACAAATAAAATATTTTATTGATCTGCTCTTTCCTTAAGTCATTACCGTAGTCTCTCTCCCTCTTCACTGACATTTTGAAAGAGCAAACTACATGACTGTCTCTAGTGTCTTAACTTCATCCTTCAATGTATAATAATCCACATCAATACTTACTGTTCTGAAATTGTTTTTGCTGAAAGCACTAATATCTCCTTAATTGCAAATCCAAAGTCCATTCTCAGTGTTATATATGTTTGCTTTCTCATCAGCCTTTCACACAGTAGAGCACTGCCTGTAGACTTCTTTCTTTCTAGACCAGGATTTTTCCTGGACCTCATTCGGCTTTAAAAACTTTCAAGCTGTTATTTCATCAAATTCTTCTCTATTTCTTTTAATTTGCTCATGTAATTCTAGGTGGTTTCCTTGATTAAATTAATCCACTTTCTTTTCAACTACCACCTTGCATTCTGAAGATTTATACCTATCACCTCCAGCTCCATATGTCCAAATATTGCTATTGAATAAGTGCATTAGACACACTACATGAACCTTCAGCTTGGCATGTCAGAATGAGAAGTTACTCTCACCACACAGATATCTATCTTGGCTGCTGGAGAGGGTATATATCTAGTTCCCCTATCTAGAAGCCTTCCCTCTCTCACACCCAACAATCAACATACTGTCAGGTGATGCTAATTTTACCTTAGAGGTATCTATAAATACAGGATTCCTTTTTCCACCTTTACTTCTGTTCTGTTGTCCACATCATCTCTTGCAATAATCTTCTAAATGATCTCCATCCCAGTAATTTCTGCCCACTCCAGTTCATCCTTTATTGTATCACCAGAATTACAATGCCAAAACCCAAGACAGAGTTGATTGCTTCCCTGAGTTAAACCTCTGTTCATCTCCATTATATAAGATATGAACTGATTCTGGAACACTAAGCCTTTTAATAGCATGTTTTCAAGCTATTCCTTTAGTCCTGTCTCTTGTTATTCTGGACTGACTTTCCAGTAGAACCCTATACTCCACTTGCATTGAATGTCTATTATATCCCAGACTTAGGCTCTTTTGAGAGTCTGAAATTGTTCATGCTTCCTTCTCCCCAAAGTAAGCATGTTATTTTCCTCATTTATTCATTGGTTGATTCAACACAAATATTATTGAATGACACTATGCAGTTATTATTCCTCGAAACGAATTTATGACATAGAAGGTGGGGGAGGAAGATATTGAACAATCACTGTAATGAATGCAAAATTTAAAACAGAGATAAGTACTTTGAAAGAAAATAATATGACACCATAAGAAAGTCTGTAAAAGGTTTTTGATCAATCCTGGGAGGAGGAGATGGTAGTCAGAAAGGATTAAAATAGGAGAAATAAATGGAAATTAACTAGGTAAGAAATGGAGGAATGGACATTCCTGAAAAAGGGAACAGAGGGAAAACTTGTGTGGATGGAACACAGAGATAAAGTGGGGAAGGTGGCGGGTACTGAAGTTGAACTTGTAGGCACAGGACAGGCATAGATACAGAGTACAGGTATCCAGGTTAAAAATACTGATATTAATCCTAACATCAGTGGATGCCCTCAAAGGGGATTAAGCACAGACGGGTACACATTACATAATCGGATTTGACTGTATTCTGGAGAATAGTTTAGAGAGGGATGAGTGAATTAATGCACTGAGAAACAGTAGTGTGCTGTTGCATTGGTCTGGTAGAGAGATAATGGTAACCTGAATGACAGTGGTCAGATTGGAGACGGTGAGAAGTGGAAGATTCCAAAAACGTGTAGGAGGTAAAAATCAAGGAGACTTCCTGATAGATTGGATATGAAAAATGAGGGAGAAGGAGAAAAATTCCTTCTTCCTTGTGTATCAAACTAGTTCTTATCTTTTAAGACTGTTCAGATATCACCTATGCAAGTTAGCATTTTCTAACTATCCCAGTAGCAATAAGAAGGGAGCTCATGTCTTTCAGGTTCCTTTGGCACAATATTCAGATCTCTGCACTTAAAGTAACTTCCCTGCTAAAATAACTGTCTGCTCAATGGAGAATGGGTTTCATGAAAGCAATGACCATGTTTCATTCTTTTTTTTAAATATTCCAATATCTGATATCATACCAGTCATATAATAGATGTTCAATGAAATTGTTTATTGACTGGCAGAATAAATTTAAATGCCATAGATAATTAAAGCCAGCATTCATAAAGAATGCACTATTTTCAATAAAATAAAATTTCAACAGAAAGTTAAGAGCTAATACAGATACACTTTTTTTGTAGACATATCAGTGGAGATAGGTTTACTCCATTCAAGGAACCATTAAATCTGAATTCTTAGAAAAACTATTTTTGTATCATGTGTGACTTTTGAAAATTAAGGAAGAGTCAGTACACTCTATTTAACATTGAAATTGTGAAGAGGCAGAAGGATTCGAAATCATATTAAGAAAAATTTTCACTCACAATTTTTAGTTTTTATTCATTATCTCATATTTTTTCCAGTTCTCTTCTAAGAGCTTTTTTGTTAATTGTGCAAATGATATATTAGCAATTATTCTAAAATAAATTAGAACTGTAACAGTATTCATTCCACTAAAAATGATACATTTAAAAGTATTTCAGGAATGCTTTTTGGAATACTATTAAAATATAAAAATGAAATAAATGAATGAAAGAATATTTTTAAGAGGCCTAATTTTTCAACAACGCTGCCTACTTCTTACAAGACAGTGCCCTCCTTTCCCAGCCATTCAAATTTTCTCATCCCTCAGTGAATCTCCAGGGGTGCTGCCTCTAACAGTCTTCATGTTCCTTTCCAAAATCAGGGAAGTGCTGGGATGCGTGTTGTTTTATTGAAATGAAAATTTCAGTTATATGTCACATAAGGATGTTTCAGCCAATAACCGACCATGTTTACCACAGCAGGTTCATGAGATTATAATACTGTATTTTTACTGAACCTTTTCTGTGTTTAGATATGTTTTGTTACACAGATACTACTCTATGTTACAATTTTGCCGATGGTATTCAGGACAGTAACATGCTGTACAGGTTTGTAGCCTAGGAGCAATAAGCTATACCGTATAGTCTAGGTGTGTAGTAGGCTATACTATCTAGGTTTGTTTAAGTACACAATGATGTTCACCCAATGATGAAATCACCTAACAACGCATTTCCAGAATACGTCCTCATTGATAAGCAATACATGACTGTATCCAGATACTGGCTGAAACAAATCAGGAATATGAATAGGAATGAAACATTTATGCAATAACTTTTATGCTTTCAACTATTTGAAATATAAATGCATATGGGCAAGGCCAAGATTATATCTGGGGAAAAAGGAAGTTGTTAAGTTAGAGATAATGTTTTTACTTTTCACAAATGATTTAATTTTTATTTTATTATTTTATTTATTTATTTTTTACAATAAAACAAACAATACTATGATGGTTGCATAGTTCAGCAGATTGAACCATGAAGAAATGTACCATGTGTCTTATGTATCTGGGGTGGCTGCAGTTTGCTGTTAGTAGTTAAGCAGTGTACCACCAATCTACCATTAAAATATTCTTAGTGACAATTTTGTATTAAAATTATAGAAAAAAACCAAGAATAGCTGAAAGATAAATAAGGAAACTAAAGTTTAAATAAATTCGTTTTTTAGAGAAAAAAATCACCTATATAAAATTCACTTGTATAAGTGAGAAGACAGAAAGGCAACTGAATATTTCTCAGTAAAATGTGATGCCTGTTTGTCATGAACTGTAAGAGCATAAATATGAAAAATCAAAAGGTTGTCTTAATACGTCATAGTTTCTTACAGGAATATTTAGAAAAATAAATATTTTGGAATGTATGCTTGTGAGTTCAATTTTATTTTGTAGTATTGTTTAGACTCAGAGTACATAGTATATAAATTTTGATTTCCAAAATGAGTTGCTATAGTAATATGTAAGAATCTTAAAAACAGTCTGTATGAGAGAAATACATTTGAGTTTTCTTTTAAAACATGTAAGCATTTTAATCAACAATGAATGAGAATTCTATCACTCTGCCTCTTCATCAGCAATGCGTACCACAGTCCCCCATTAAAGTCTTGAGGGATATGTTCCAAGGCCCCCAGTGGATGCTTGCAGCCTCAGATAGTATTGAACCCTTTTTATGTTTTTTCCTATACATACATACCTATGACAAAGTTTAATTTATAAATTGGGCACAGTAAGAGATTATAACAATAATACTAAAACAATTATATCAATATACTATAATTGAAGTTATGTGACTGCTGTCTCTCAAAATATCTTATTGTGCTGTAGCTCTTAGCAAATTCAGCACACAATATTTTTCCTTTGTTATTAAGCCCAAGTACTTAATGCTTTCATTTCAACAAAGCACATTATGGCTTCTCTTTGGCATATCTGAATTGCCAGTATCACTACTTTTGTGCCTTGGGGCCATTATTGAGTCAAATAAGGTTACTTGATCACATAAGCACTGTGATACTGTGACAGTCAATCTGAAAATCAAGATGGCAACTAAGTGATTAACAGGCAGATGGTTTACCCAGTGTGGATACAGTGGACAAAAGGATGATTAAGGTCACAGGAGGGCAGGTGCGAAATTTTATCATGCTACTCAGAATGGGATGCAATTTAAAACTTATAAATAGTTTATTTCGAGAATTTTTACCTTTAATATTTTCTGATCTCTGAAACAGTGAAAAGTGAAACCGTGGATAAGGAGGAACTACTGTATTGTCAATTTTTTCAATCATAGTTTTTCTTTGAGGTGTGCAGTGGTATCTCATTGTTTTAATTTGGATTGCCTACAGAAAAGTGATAGTGAGCATTTAAAAATCTGCTTATCTATCATATGCCTATCTTCTTGATGTCTCTGTTAAAATATTTTGCCTCTTTTTAAATTCAGTTGTTTCCTTATTGTTCAATTTTGTCTCTTTTTTGTATATTTTGGATATGAGAGTCATTTGTATATTTTGGATAGATGTCCTTTATTAGATACGTATTTTTAAAATATTTCCTCTCAGTCTGTTGTTTTATTATTCTCCTAAGTGTCTTCTGCAGAGCAGACTTTTTAAATTTAAAAGTCTAACATCAAGTTTTTCTTTCATGTTTTTGGTGTATGTAAAAACTCATCACCAAGCCTAAGGTCATGTGGGTTTTCTCTTATGTTTTCCTCTCAAAGCTCTACAGTTTTGCATTTTATATTTAAATCTGTTACCCATTTTGAGTTACTTTTTGTTTAAAGTGTAGACTTGTAAGTTTTTTACCTGAGTAACAACACAGAATAATAACATTTACTAAGATGGGAAAAAAAACGGTTTGGGGATTGGAGGTAGGAATACAGTTTAGATATGGACATGTTAATATTTGAAGATCCTACTTGACAAACACATGGTTAAGTAGGAAATTGGATACAAAGAGTTTAATTCTCATATTTCCACATACCAACACTATCAGAAGTCCAGGAGTCTGATTTATAACTTCACCAGCGCCTCGAACTCTCTATTTTCCCACCTCCCTTTCCTTCCCCTACAAGTTTTCAATCCCCATTTTATGTTTTCAGGAGTTTGTTATTACTTATAATACTTTTCAAAGTATGTGTAGGGTTGGAGTTCATCATGACTAAGTCCTATTTTGGTGCTTAGTCTGTGACAGAGATGCTTTGGCTGATGAAATTTGACCTTGGTGTGTCCTATTCAAAGTATAAAATAAGGCTGGACAGTAGTTCACATCTGTAATTCTAGCACGTTGGGAGGCCGAGGTGGGAGGATTGTTTGATGCCAGGAGTTGGAGGCTGCAGTGAGCTAAAATTGTACCACTGCACTTGCCAGGTGACTTGGAACTAAAATGTGTTCAACTCCAGTGAGACTTGCTGACATAAAAAGAGATAATATGCTTCAAGTACCTAGTGCTATGCATGGCACACAGTAGACACTCACTAAATGACTGGTTATTTCTCTTTCCCCATAGATGGGACACTGTGCACTAAACATCTGAAGACCAGTTGCTCAAGTGAAAAAGAATGACTTGATGTATTTCAGATCAATATTATGCATATAATAAAAACTATGAAATGCTAAAGCTTAGCTGCAAAGATAAAAGGCAAGAAGCTTGTTGGTGAGGTTGTGGTAGCAACTGAATATATGAGAATAGATTGGTACAATCACTGGATTCCTATAACTCAATTAAGAGTTGGAAGTAAAGTGTAATTCTGATGCTGTTCATGTTTTAAAGTAGAAGGATAATATGTTAAATTAATAAATTAATAATACATATTGGTATACTTATAGAAATGGATTGTCACAGTGTCTATCTTTGAGGGATTAATTGGAACAAAAAGGTATTTCATGAATTACGTAGCTCCAGAAATATCTATTAGTAGAAAAAGACTGAAAATGAAAACATAAATTTCTATTTACTACACAGTGAGATAAATGTTTTATGTTAAGAGCTCATCTCATGCATCCCCGTGACATCAGTTTTCTTCAGTATCTGCCACTCTCAGTTTTATTTCCAGCTGGAATCTCTTTTCTGAGTTCCACAACTAAATAACTGTACCAACTAGACATCTCTTTTTGAATTATTCACAGGCATCTTAAATTCAGTCTGTGTAAAACTGAACTGGTGAAATTGCTCTTTAGACCTGCTCCTCTAGTGTTTCCCATCTTAGCAAATTGCACAATCATTTCCATGCAATTGCTCCAGCTGGGAACATACAAGATATCACTGACTTTTCCCTCTTTTTTATTTCGATCAGTTACTTCAAATTCTTATTATGGTCTCCAAGGCTCTGCATAAAATTCCTCACTTTTACGATTACAGTAGACTGAACCATTATAACAAAGAAATCTCCCAAAAAGTAAGGGTTCAAATAGTAGAAAATTATTTCTTTATCTTATAAAAGTTTAGGGTAGATGTTTCAGATAAACAAGTACTTGGCTCCACACTGGGACACAAACTGATGAGATCTGCAATCGCTAATACTTAGTTTCCAAGGTCATTCTGAGCATGGCCCAACAATCATCCTGAAAGAGAAAGAGCATAAATAAGCACGCATGTGGATATGCTTCATGAGTGAAGCAAGGAAGTGGAACATATTTCTATTCTCACTACAATGGAAAGAACTTAGTTACAAGGCACACTTCATTGCAAGGAAGGCTGGGAAATGTAATGCATTTGGACAGCCATATTTCCAGCAACTATTAAGAGATGACAACCTGCTAGCCGCCCTCGCTCGCTCTTGGCGCCTCCTGGGCCTGGCAGTCCACTCTGGCCGTGCTTAAGGAGCCCTTCAGCCCACCGCTGCACTGTGGGAGCCCCTCCTTTGGCTGGCCAAGGCCAGAGCCGGGTCCCTCTGCTTGCGCGGAGCTGTGGAGAGGCACGAGCAGGAACAGGGGCTGCGCGTGGCGCTCACGGGCCAGCGGGAGTTCCAAGTGGGTGCAGGGTGTGCGGGGTCCGCGGGCCGCCACTTGGGAGCTACCAGCCAGCACTGCCGGCCCTGGGCAGTGAGGGACTGAGCACCTTGGCAGGGCTCAGGACCTGCAACCCGCTGCGCCCAAGGCCTGCCCCCCACAGCCCGCAGTGGGCTCCCACACAGTCCGAGCCTCCCCAACAGGCAGCACCCCCTGCTTCAGGGCGCCCCATCGCATCCACCACCCAAGGGCTGAGGAGTGTGGGTGCTGGCGTGGGACTGGCGGGCAGCTCTGCCCGCAGCCCCAGCGCTGGATCCACTAGGCAAAGGCAGCTGGGCTCCCAAGTAGGGTGGGGACTTAGAGAACTTTTATGTCTCACTGGTAGTGGATGCACCAATCAGCACTCTGAATCTAGCTAATCTAGTGGGGACTTGGAGAACTTTTATGTCTAGCTAAAGGATTGTAAATGCACCAATCAGTGCTCTGTGTCTAGTTCAAGGTTTGTAAATGCACCAATCAGCACCCTGTCAAAAAGGACCAATCAGCTCTCTGTAAAATGAACCAATCAGCTCTCTGTAAAATGGACCAATCAGCAGAATGTGGGTGGGGTCACATAAGGGAATAAAAGCAGGTTGCTGGAGCTAGTAGTGACAAGCTGCTGGGGTCCCCTTCCATGCTGTGAAAGGTTTGTTCTTTTGTGCAATAAATTTTGCTGGTGCTCTCTTTGTGTCCACACCGCTTTTATGAGTTGTAACACTGACAGCAAAGGTCTGCAGCTTCACTCCTGAAGCCAGTGAGACCACTAACCCACCAGAAGGAGTTTCCATGAACCCACCAGAAAGAAGAAACTCTGAACACATGGGAACTTAAGAAGGAACAAATTCTGGACACACCATCTTTAAGAACTGTTAACACTCACCGCGAGTGTCCGTGGCTTTATTCTTGAAGTCAGCAAGATCAAGAACCCACCAATTCTTGACATACTGTGGAAGATAAGGAAAAGAACTTTGGTGAATCGTTGGTAGTTTCAGCAACATTTGTCCTTTCCTTCTTTATTCTTTGTGATTCAGACACATTGGGTTTTAGTCTTTGATTGCTCATTACATCCCTAAGGACTTTGTACATGTCATTCTCTTGGTTCATATGCACTTCATCTCCTCCTTGATTCAGCTGACAATTATTATTCAGAATTAAAAATGTTTTATATTGCTGTGGAAAGTTGTTGTCTTCTTTGTAATACTTGGAAAAGCTGCAATAAATTATTCAATGACTGTTTGTTGTGCTAGATTGTAAGACTGAAGAGTAGAGGAACTCTCTGTTTTGTTCTTTATTATATTCCCAGTATCTGGCACATAGCAGGATGTTTAGTAAATATTTCTTGAACTCACAGAAGGATGGATGAATGGATGCCTGGATAAGTGCAAAAATAGATACGTTCATAGATGAATGGGAAATAAGCCGATGTAACCCCACTCTGAAGCCTTTAGTTTGTTAAATGATTATTTAATGATGCTTGTTAAGCACAATAAGGAAGTCTTTATTATAAACCATCATGGTAAGTATATGGACCTCTGAAATGGGATTTTGCAGTAGGGGAGGGAGATTGGGCTCAAGTCTTAATAAAGGATGGGCAAGTGGGAATTTATAGCCAAGTTGCAAGGTGGGGGTCTGTGAATAAAACATGACTAAGAGGAAGCATCAGGGGTACAGGGGGTTCTGGCTGAATCGACCTAGAAAGATTCTTGCTGGAGGTAGGCTATGGTGATCAAACATAACTTATGAGATGGTGGAGGATGAGGAACCCCAGTGGATACCAAGGATGAGCAGATATTGGGGGTAGGGGATTCTTGCTAAACATAGTTAGTGAGGTATTTGCTAAAACTGGATTTTACAAAGAAGTGCACAGATGAACCTAGGAGAAGGTTCAAGAGTCTGAATGAATTTTATCAATCAGATACTTTGTATCAGACTTTCTCCATGAAGGATTTGTGCAAAAGTAGGGTACGTGGTTGCAAAAAGAAAACTTGAGAAGATTGGTACAACTTTGAATAGCTATAAATAAAAACGATAAAGAGAGACAAATGAGAAAAAGAATAAGTATTGTTCAATAATGTGGAACACTCAATTGTGGTTGAAAACCACAGCTTTGTAGTGAAAACTAGCTATTATATTTTTCTCTTGCATTTAATTTCAGAGAAAATGCATTTTGGAAATAATAATGGTTGATAATGGATATAGCATAGCGATCCAGATATGAGCTTAGCATTTAAAATGCGGTTTTTCATGCATATTTTCATTTTTTAAAATTTTATAGATGAGAAAACTGAAGGTCAGAAAGTACAAATAAATGGCATAAGGAGTAAATGACATTACCAATCAGAGAAGCTGTGATTTGTACCCGTGTGTAATATCTCAAAAGATAGAGATTTATAAAGCAGGCCTTGAAGAAGTGTGAATAACAGGAAATTAGCCTGTGTTAATGTCCACAAAGGCTGGTTCCTAGGGTCAGTTTATTAAAGAATGTGTAATGTTCCATCAAGGTTTAGTGGGATGAGATAGTAGTAGACATGTAAAGAGAGAGGATTGTGCTGTGAGAATTATATTTTCAAATTTCGGGTGAGAAAATGAGTTTTGGAAGATGACAAGGCCTGGAATATAGACCTCAAAAGTGTTTTGTTCGAGGGGAGTGGGACAGAAGTTTCTCAGATGGCTGCCCACATGAACACTGTCTTTCAGAATAGTGACAGGAATTGGTCGAAGGAAAGATTACAATCCAGATACCAAAGCCCTCACTAAATGTGGCATAAAGGAGTAGAGGTGAGCTGACGACAGTGATGAAGATGAGCACAGAGTATAGTTCAGTTTTTAGGGACTTAAATATGGAGGACTTTTTGGATGAGTATCAAGTATAATGACAATGAAACTGCAGTGGGTAAACATGAGAAAGATGAACATACCTCCTCAAAAATACAGAGAATTAAAGCTTCTTTTGAGGGCTGTTTAAGCAAAATGGTATTATTAGAGGAGAAAAACGTAGTTAGCGTGAAGAAGTAAAGGGAAATAGTAAAGATGTTGCATATTATAAAGAAGTTTCTTTGAAATAGGATGGGTTTCTATGTAGTTACAGTAAAGAGGTAGAAGTAGAATTAGATACAGAATGATAAGTCTGAGAAGGGGAAGATATAAATTAGATGAAAGAGTTTGCAATCTGGGTTTTAGATCAAGGGCACTAGAAAGTCAAGGAATACAGAGAAAGATGGGAAGTACTTGAAAGAAACTAACTAGCCTCAGGGTTCCAGCTGGGGCTTTGATGGCAAGTTGTTTTGTTGCTGCTGCAAACTCAGACCAAAACATTCTGGGGAAACTTAAGAATAAGAGGTGAATTGCCAATTAATATCTAGGGCTGCAAGAGTGAGAAGAAATGACTAAAAATACAAATTGAAGCTCACATAAGTGGAACAAATTTTAAAGAGGAATGGGAATTTTGAGAAAAAAGTGAGGAAAATATATAACTCTTTATTTATAAATACATATTTTGTGTTATGCACTGGCTTTGTAGCAACCAAGACAGTCTTAACATGTCCCTTAGCTTGATTAAACTTCAGACAGTCTTCGTCTGGCCTTTAAGTTCTGATCTCCCTCTGACTCCCTACCCCTAAAGAATCTAGATGGCCAAATCACAGAGGTTCCTCTCCTCCCTTTTTAAAGAGTATTTATTTCAGATACCTTATAATTGCAAATTCTTCTTGTCTGCTACTTGAGATGTAAATTTTTAAGCATCTCTTATCAGTTTTACTACCCTCCAGGAGTATCTTTCCCAAGGACCTAGAGCCATTCCTTTGAAATGTTATCATTAGGGAAAATAGCGACCCTATCTCTCAGTCTCTGTGGGAGAGTGAGTGCTTCATTTCAATGGGCACCGGGCTCTAAGTTGTAAAACTGTCTCCTGTCATGAAGATAAGAGACATTTTGCTGTTTCTTTGTGAGGCCAATTAGCAGACACAGGTAGCCTATGTTCCCCCCTTTCACCTCAATGCTTAAAAATCCTCCCACCCTGTATTTCAGTAGAGTTGAGCACAGAGTGATTTCTGGCTCTCCCTCTTATTGCAATAGACTTGAGTAAAGTCTTCCTTACCTGTTTGACTTTGATGCAGCTTTTGCTTTGACAGTAGCTTATAACGAGTTTATTTTTCATTTCCCTGAAAACAAATGTTTCATCCTGACCTCCAGGGCACTACCTGGTGCTGGCTGATGGTGATGTGGCAGCTGGAGATGTAGCATAATGATACAAAATTGGGCCCTTTTAAAAAACCAAAAGCACATACTTCTAAAATAGAATCAATTACATATTTACTTATGTCTGCTTATTATACCCTAGATATAAACCCCAAGGAGGCAGCAGTATATCATGAATTAGAGCATAAGTTTTTCATCAAAGATCAAAACTGAGTTTTCATCTTTCTCTTGCTATTTATGCAACTTAGGTGGGTTATAGATCTCTTTAAGCTTCAGTTTACTCATTTGCAAAATATGAATATAATACACTATGATATTACATATAACACTTAACCTGATTATTGCACAAATTAAATAATATGTGTAAAGCACTTAGCACAGCATAACAGATAGTTGTCATAGTTTTTCTTTTTATAGGTAATATTGTTGTTATTACTATTATTTCTTTAAGGACAGGGTTCAAATCTGTCTAATAGTATCTACTCACATGCTCACAAATATTTAATGATTAAATTATTTTTCAAATAATACCTAGTACATATATACAATATCTAAATGGAAGCCAACATATGGGATGGAAATTAACGTCTGCTGTTGAAGATTGTCTTAGTAGCAGTTATGGTCTATAAAATATCTAAATCACAGCTTCAAGCATGTGTTCTGAGACAAAAATTCCAAGCAGAAGCTTCCTAATGACCACCTCTAGTCCCCACTGAGCACACCTTTAATATATTTTATAATATATGTTATGCCAACGTTTGCCTTTGTGAACACAGTAAAGACAGTCACAGTCAAGAATTGGCTAAAAGACTGATTTGTCATTTATGGAAAAATACAAAGGTAAGGGTGACTTTCAGAGGAAATAGGCATCATTAGTAGTGCCCTCTGGCAAATACAAGAGAATTTCTCAGAGACCCACTTGGAAGAAAGCTCAGTCATGGCATTAGATGACTCAGTGAAAGGTGGAAGGCCAATACTCGTAGTTCAAATGAAAACATCTACTGCTCTTAACTTTGTAAATATTCTGTTTCATTCTTAAAAGCCTAGGGAAATAATAATTCTATACCTACTTTTCCCGTTTTTCTGTGAAAATAGTTTCTATAAATTTTAATGGGCTTAGAAACTTTTCTCTGAATGATCAAATGTCCTAAGCTATTTCAAATCATTTTTACCCTGCCCTTCGACAGGCAACAGGTTACTTTGGAAAAATCGAGTCTTTAGGGAATTGACAGAAAAAACGTTTTTTCTTTTATGGGGGTAGATCCTGAGACTTCTGAGCATCTATAATTCCTTATGATAAATCTCCTATTATTTCTATTTCTCTAGAGAACTCAGACTGATACATATTCTAAGTATAAATCTTGGTTGATGATCTGTTCATTTCACTAGTCATGTATTTCTTTATTGCTCTGCTTGAAGCTGGCTTAAACAGCTAGTTTTTTCAAAAGTAATTTGTTATAATACATATTTACACAGAAAGAAAAGGTTTGAAAAATTATCAAGGGAGAGCTAAATCATTTCAGGAGCCACACTTATGATGACATGTGATATAATTACAGAAAATAAAATACTTGACTGAAGTACTTGATGTGGGGGTAGTATATTATCAACAATATCAAACTTTTCTTCACTTCTGATGAACATTAACCATATCTTGCTATATTTCTTGGTATTAGCTCTGAAATGAAAAGTCATTTGAAAAGGTATTGCAAATTCAAGTTAATGAAAAAGATATTGAAAATATAATTTATATGTGCATGAGCTGCTGATAATTAGATAAAATAACACCTTCTTACCAAACACATTCTTTTTTTCCCTTCTTACCAAACACATTCCTTTTTTTTCCACTAGCAGAAATTAAATCTAAAAATAAGTGCTTTCTTCTACTTTTATTTACTAAACTACTTCACAGTCTTCTGCCATGCTAATGTCACCTTGCCTGATGCTATTTCCCCTATATTATTACATTTGTCTTCTCCCAAGTGTGGCATCAGTACTGATTTGCTACCCAACAGCCACTCCGTGTCCTATTCTAATTGCTCATTTATATCAATATATTGAATATATTGCAGCCTCTTTTGAAGTTACCAGTGCTCAGGTGACCAGTTGGAGCCAAGGGATATAAGAAAAACTCTGCTATTGAACATCTGGCCAAGATTTTTTTTCTTCCTGATAAAGGAAAAGAAACAGAAACCAAGTTTTCTCTTTATACTTTGAGCTAACTCCATAATATAGCAACCAAAGGAGATGTGCCTAAGGATGAAAACCAACAGCTGCGGATAGAACCATAAAAAGAAAAAAGAAAAGAAACTGGACTCTTGATGACAATGTTGAACCTTCAAACCAACCTTAGGACCAGATACATATGGGTTTTCTTTATCTTGAAGCCGAATGCACTGAATCACAAGCACTTCTGTTTTTCCTTCCTGAGAGATCTGGGCATTATATAAAAATCTCTGACTCAAGAGATGCCTCTCTAGTGTTTGAAACATTGCTGTCCTCTCTGGATTCTCAGGACATGCTCTGATGAGGGCCAGCCATCCTCCTGACTCTGCACCCCAAGCATTTGGCAAGTGCTGCTCAGGAAGTACCCATGAATGATGGTTCAATGAAAGGATGTTCGAATGTTGACAACCAGCAGGATCCACTGGGCTCTTCCACCGGATGAAATAATAATAAATAACCCAAAGTGAGCAGCTCAGATGAGCTAGAACACTGCCTAAAATTATCCTAAAAACCCCTGAACTAGAAAGTGAAAACAAATTAGCTAGTGAAGAGAGCACGGGAGAGTCAAGTGAGCCCATGCACGTTGGGTCTGAGGACAAGGGGCGACAGAACAGCACACAGGGTGGAGAACACACACAGTCAAAAGACATGGGGAGGCTCTAAATTCTTAGGAAGCACGTTGCTTCTAAAGTCTCAGGGTGGCCAGTGGCTCTTGGTGATTTTAGTGTCCTGGTGACCATGACACCACAGCTCAGTGCTGTGTGGGAGTCGTGCCCTATGTGCCTAGTGTCTCCTTTATGCGATTGCATCCACACATCGGAGCTCCTCAGGGCTGAGGTGCTCCGTCTGACACCAAAATCACTGCCCAGAACAGCATCTGTTGTGGTAGTGAGAAGTGCATACTCGACAAATGGACAAAGATTTCTATTTGTTAAAAATTGCTCTTTGTTAAAAAAGATTTCTCTGGAATGAACGTGAGAAATTAACATTGGTGCTCATTTTCTTGGGCAGGGGAGGAAAACAGGGAACAGGGTTAAGGGCAGACCACGGTGCACCTTTTCAAACTGCAAAATTTTACAACATGAATACGATGCCCATTCAAAAGTAAGTGAGTTTGAAGTAACTGAAGTGGAAGCAACAGTGAGTGCCTGGGCAGGCAGTGCTGGTGTCTGGTGAGGAAGAAGGAGAGTACAGAGAGGTGAGCCCTCAGAGTCCCACGCAGTCTGGTGAGGAAGAAGGAGAGTACAGAGAGGTGAGCCCTCAGAATCCCATGCAGTCTGCTGTAGACCAAGCTCAGTAGCAGATCTGACCGGACCCACAGCTCACAGGGGAGCAGAATGGCCATGACCAACAACTGAGACTGGGGGAATACTCAGAATAAGCAAAAGGGAAAATGTGGAGGATGTGCCATGCCAGGTCCAAAACTGACATACAGAATGTTTTCAACTGTGAAATGAATTAATTCCAGAATATTTTGTTTCCTGATCACTCTCATTCTATTATTTGACTCACAATGAAACTTGGTAGTGCTTTAAACATAGATTTGTTAGTAACAATGAAAAAAGAGATAAGCAGCATGTGGTAATAAGAAAGATTATTTGGGTGTATCCAGACAATAGAGGAATTCAAAATAAACAACATAATCAGAGACTTCATCATTTCTAAGGAAACAAAGCTTTGATTTTTAAAATTATTTCTTTTGTTTAATCATTTGAATAGAAAAATATAGTGCTTGAAATTTCTAAAAATTTTAAATGTTCAATTAGTTACACTGAGGCAATATTTCTCTCATGCAATCTGTGAATGCTGCAAATCATCAAGCTAAAAAGCTTATAAATACTTATTCCTAAGAGGGCTTTGTATATTAATCCTCATCCTTGGAAAACAACCAGGGAAGGACCAGGCTCAGTAGAAAAGCAGGGGCCAGCACACCACCGCCCTCCTGCAGGGAGCACACAGAGAGAGCCTCCTGCAAGCTGGAGCTTGAGGTCTAGAGAGAGGCGGTGGCCAGCGTGACACACGCTGCCCACCATGGGGGCAGGGGCCATGCAAGCACTAAAGGTGGTGGGCCTGGAGCAGCTGAGTCCAACAGGGCACCTGGAGGCCTGTGGGAGGGTTCAGGCTTGCTCAGGTCATGAGATCAAGACCTTTTTCAATCCCTATGTCCTTCACTGGGAAGAGACCTGTGGAAGCATCTGGACCTGGCTGTACAGGGATGTGGGTGGCACAGTTAGGCTATCATACTAGCTCTAGCTCACAATTAGGCTATCATTCTAGTTCAAAAACACTAGAAACAAGTGAACCAGCACAGGCAGAGACGTGGCAGAAGACCACGCAGGGGACCTGGTCACCACTTCCTTTTTTTTTTTTTTTTTTTTTTTGAGACGGAGTCTCACTGTTGCCCAGCCTGGAGTGCAGTGGTGCGATCTCGGCTCACTGCAAGCTCTGCCTCCCGGGTTCATGCCATTCTCCTGCCTCAGCCTCCTGAGTAGCTGGGACTACAGGCGCCCACCACCACGCCTGGCTAATTTTTTTTGTATTTTTAGTAGAGATGGGATTTCACCGTGTTAGCCAGGATGGTCTCGATCTCCTGACCTCGTGATCTGCCTGCCTCGGCCTCCCAAAGTGCTGGGATTACAGGCGTGAACCACTTTCAAACTCTCCCAAGTGATCAAGAGATCACTTATTAGTACTTCACTGTTAAGAGTAAGAAGAGCTAATTTTATGAGAATAATTAGAAAAATCAGAAGTAAATAATGCTTAAACAGAACCTAAAACTGTAACAAGACCACTGGGCTTTTAGTGTGGCTTTTAGTCTTGACAAAAATTAAGGGAACGTTATTGCTTAGAGAACTCACGGGGGCCTCACTTGGCCTTCTGCAAGCAAATTCTTCTTGGAAAAAGTAGGCTTTTCCACAAATCTGTCTTTTAGTAATATTCTAACAAACTGCAGTAAAATTGCCTTGCACAAACTATCACAACTCCACAACAATGCAGCCTTACAATGGTCTGGCACTGCACATCAGTGCTTCAAAGATGTGTGTCCTTTTGATACGGCAATTATATCTAGGAATTTATCTGAGGAAGTAACCAGGGAAGCAAAAATATGCACGTTCACAGTGTCACTTTGAGGACCAAAGTGGAAACTGAAAACTGTAGGATAATTCAAGAGATGTTGCTTTAACGTCTCTACCTTACTTCTTCCCCTGGATTCCTTAAGAAACAGAAAAACAGCAATTTCTCATAAGAAAAATATATACACATACAAAAAACTTACTGATATGGGAAGATGCTCCCTTCATGTGAGGTGTGCACCGTAGTCTACCACAGTGTGCCATTATAGCTCCTTTTGTTATGAGCAAAATTAGTGTGGCTGGTCACAGTAAACATCTGGAAGAGCCCATACAGTTGGTGATGTGCTTATTATCTTTTGGTGGAAGGAAAACAAATCATCTTTATATTCTTTACATTTTCTACATTTTCAGAACTCATGCAAATAGTGTATATAACCCAGAAATGAATATAAACAAAATAAAACACAACAAGGTATGTATGTGCAAATGTGTTCTAAATGTTATGAGGTCCCAATTCCACTGATGAGGATTCCTAGCGTAAGAAAGCTCCTAGGGAGGGAGGGCTAGCAAGATGGCTGAATAGGAAGAGCTCCAGTCTGCAGCTCCCAGCGAGATCAATGCAGAATGTGGGTGATTTATACATTTCCAACTGAGGTACCCAGCTCATCTCACTGGGACTGGTTATAGAGTGGGTGCAGCCCACAGAGAGTGAGGCAAAGCAGGGTGGGGCATCACCTCACCCGGGAAGCACAAGGGGTTGGAGAACTCCTCCCCTAGCCAAGGGAAGCCATGAAGGACTGTGCAGTGAGGAATGGTGCATTCCGGCCCAGATACTATGCTTTTACCATGGTCTTTGCAACCCGTAGACCAGGAGATTCCCTGAGGTGCCTACACCACCAGGGCCCTGGCTTTCAAGTCTAAAACTAGGCGTCCATTTGAGCAGACACCAAACTAGCTGCAGGAGGTTTTTGTTTTGTTTTGTTTTTTAAATACCCCCATGGCTCCTAGAACACCAGTGAGACAGAACCGTTTTCTCCCCTGGAAAGGGGGCTTAAGCCAGGGAGCCAAGTGGTCTAGCTCAGTGGATCCCACCCTCATGGAGCCCAGCAAGCTAAGATCTACTGGCTGGAAATTCTCACTGCCAGCACAGCAGTCAGAAGTTGACCTGGGACGCTAGAGCTTGTTGACGGTGGTAGGGTGGGGGTGGGGGGGTGGTCTTCCACCATTACTGAGGCTTGAGTAGGCAGTTTTCCTCTCACAGTGTAAACAAAACCCCCGGGAAGTTTGAACTGGGGGGGAGCCCAACGCAGCTCGGCAAAGCTGCTATAGCCAGTCTTCCTCTCTAGAGTCCTCCTCTCTGGGCAGGGCATGTCTGAAAGAAAGGCAGCAGCCCCAGTCAGGGGCTTATAGATAAAACCCCCATCTCCCTGGACAGGGAACCTGGGGGAAGGGGCAGCTGTGGGCACAGCTTCAGCAGACTTAAACATTCCTGCCTGCCAGCTCTAAAGAGGGCAGCGGATCTCCCAGAACAGCACTCAAGCTCTGCTAAAAACAGACTGCCTCCTCAAGTAGGTCCCTGACCCGCGTGCTGCCTGACTGGGAGACATCTCCCAGCAGGGGTCGACAGACACCTCATACAGGAGAGCTCTGGCTGGCACATAGCAGGTGCCCCTCTGGGATGAAGCTTCCAGAGGAGGGAACAGGCAGCAATCCTTGCTGTTCTGCAGCTTCTGCTGGTGATACCCAGGAAAACAGGGTCTGGAGTGGACCTCCAGCAAACTCCAGCAGACCTGAAGCAGAGGGGAGTGACTGTTAGAACGAAAACTAACAAACAGAAAAGAATAGCATCAACATCAACAAAAACGACATCCACACAAAAAACCCATCTGAAGGTCACCAACATCAAAGAAGTTAGATAAATCCACGAAGATAAGGAAAAAACCAGCTCAAAAAGGCTGAAAATTCCAGAAACCAGAATGCCTCTTCTTCCCTCAAAGCATCACAACTCCTCATCAGTAACGGAACAAAACTGGACAAAGAATGAGTTTGATGAACTGATAGAAGTAGGCTTCAGAAGGTGGGTAATAACAAACTCCTTCGAGCTAAAGGAACATGTTCTAACCCAATGGAAGGAAGCTAAGAAACTTGAAAAAATTTAGAGGAATTGCTAACTAAAATAACCAGTTTGGAGAAGAACATAAATGACCTGATGGAGCTGAAAAACACAGCACGAGAACTTCATGAAGCATACACAAGTATCAATAGCCAAACTGATCAAGCAGAAGAAAGGATATCTGAAATTGAAGATCAACTTAATGAAATAAAGAGTGTAAACAAGATTAGAGAGCAAAAGAATGAAAAGGAACAAAAAAAATCTTCAAGAAATATGGGGCTATGTGAGAAGACCAAAGCTAGGTTTAACTGGTGTACCTGAAAGTGACAGGGAGAATGAAACCAAGTTGGAACACACTCTTCAGGATATCATCCAGGAAAACTTCCCCAACATAGCAAGACAGGCCAACATTCAAATTCAGGAAATACAGAGAACACCACAAAGATACTTCTCAAGAACAGCAACCCCAAAACATAATCATCAGATTCACCAAGGTTGAAATGAAGGAAAAAATGTTAAGGGCAGCCAGAGAGAAAGGTCGGGTTACTAACAAAGGGAAGTTCATCAGACTAACAGTGGATCTATCTGCAGAAACCCTACAAGTCAGAAGAGAGTGGAGGCCAATATTCAACATTCTTAAAGAAAGGAATTTTCAACCCAGAATTTCATAACCAGCCAAACTAATCTTCATAAGAGAAGGAGAAATAAAATCCTTTACAAACAAACAAATGCTGAGAGATTTTGTCACCACCAGGCCTGCCTTACAAGAGCACCTGAAGGAAATGCTAAATATGGAAAGGAAAAACGGGTAGCAGCCATGCACAAACATACCAAATTGTAAAGACTGCTGACACTATGAAGAAACTGCCTCAACTAATGGCAAAATAACCAGCTAGAGTCATAATGACAGGATCAAATTTACACATAACAATATTAACCTTAAATGTAAATGGGCTAAATGCCCCAATTAAAAGACACAGACTGGTAAATTGGATAAAGAGTCAAGACCATCAGTGTGCTTTATTCAAGAGACACATCTCATGTGCAGAGATACACATAGGCTCAATATAAAGGGATGGAGGAATATTTACCAAGTAAATAGAAAGAAAGAAAAAAAAAAAAAGCAGGGGTTGCAATCCTAGTCTCTGATAAAACAGACAACAAAGATCCAAAAAGACAAAGAAGGCCATTACATAATGGTAAAAGAATCAATGCAACAAGAACAGTTAACTATCCTAAATACATATGCACCCAATACAGGAGCACCCAGATTCATAAAGCAAGTTCTTAGAGACCTTCAAAGAGACTTAGACTCCCACACAATAATAGTAGGAGACTTGAACACCCCACTGTCAATATTAGATAGATCAATGAGACAGAAAATTAACAAGGATATTCAGGACTTGAACTCAGCTCTGGACCAAATGCACCTAATAAGACATCTACGGAACTCTCCATGCCAAATCAACAAAATATACATTCTTTTCAGCACCATATTACACTTATTTTTAAATTGACCACCTAATTGAAAGTGAAACACTGTTCAGCAATTGAGAAAGAATGGAAATCATAACAAACAGTCTCTCAGATCACAGTGCAATCAAATTAGAACTCAGGATTAAGACACTCACTCAAAACCGCATGATTATATGGAAACTGAACAATCTGCTCCTGAATAACTACTGGGTAAATAATGAAATGAAGACAGAAATAAATAAGTTATTTGAAGCCAATGAGAACAAAGACATAGTATACCAGAATCTCTGGGACATAGCTAAAGTGGTATTTAGAGGAAAATTTATAGCACTAAATGCCCACAGGAGAAAGAGGGAAAGATCTAAAATTGACACGCTAACATAACAATTAAAAGAACTAGAGAAGCAAGAGCAGATAAAATCAAAAGCTAGCAGAAAACAAGAAATAACTAAGATCAGAACAGAACTGAAGGAGATAGAGACATGAAAAACTCTTCAAAAAATCAATGAATCCAGGAACTGATTTTTTGAGAAGATTAACACAATATATAGACCACTAGCCATACTAATAAAGAAAAGAGAGAAGAATCAAATAGACACAATAAAAAATGTTAAAGGGGATACCACCTCTGATCTCACAGAAATACAAACTACCATCAGAGAATACTATAAACACCTCTATGCAAATAAACTAGAAAATCTAGAAGAAATGAATAAATTCCTGGACACATACACCCTCCCAAGACTAACCCAGGAAGAAGTCGAATCCCTGAATAGACCAATAACAAGTTCTGAAATGGAGGCGTTAATTAATAGCCTACCAACCAAAAAATGCCCAGCACCAGACGGATTCACAGCTGAATTCTACCAGAGGTACAAAGAGGGGCTGGTACAATTCCTTCTGAAACTATTCCAAACAATAGGAAAAGAGGGACTCCTCCCTAACTCATTTTATGAGGCCATCATCATCCTAATATCAAAACCTGGTGGAGACACAACAAAAAAAGAAAATTTCAGGCCAATATCCCTGATGAACATCAACGTGAAAATCCTTGATAAAATACTGGCAAACCAAATCCAACAGCACATCAAAAAGCTTATCCACCACGATCAAGTTGGCTTCATCCCTGGGATGCAAGGCTGGTTCAACATAGAAAAATCAATAAATGTAATTCATCACATAAACAGAACCAGTGACAAAAAACACATGATTATCTCAATAGATGCGGAAAAGGCCTTCGATAAAATTCAACATCCCTTCATGCTAAAAACTCTCAGTAAATTAGATATTGACGAAACGTATCTCAAAATAATAAAATAACATTTATGATGTTATTTATGACAAACCCATAGCCAGTATCATACTGAATGGGCAAAAGCTGGAAGCATTCCCTTTGAAAACCAGTACAAGACAAGGATGCCCTCTCTCACCACTCCTATTCAACACAGTATTGGAAGTTCTAGCCAGGGTAATCAGGCAAGAGAAAGAAATAAAAGGTATTCAAATAGGAAGTCAAATTATCTCTATTTGCAGACAACATGATTTTATATTTAGAAGACCCCATCGTCTCTGCCCAAAATCTCCTTAAACTGATAAGCAACTTCAGCAAAGTCTCAGGATACAAACTCAATGCACAAAAATCACAAGCATTCCTATATACCAATTATAGACAAACACAGAGCAAAATCATGAGTGAACTCCCACTCACAATTGCTACAAAGAGGATGAAATACCTAGGAATACAACTTACAAGGGATGAGAACGACCTCTTCAAGGAGAACTACAAACCACTGCTCAAGAAAATAAGAGAGGAGACAAACAGAAAAAAATTCCATGCTCATGGATAGGAAGAATCAATATCGTGAAAATAGCCATACTGCACAAGTAATTTATAGATTCAATGCTATCCCCATCAAGCTACCTTTGACTTTCTTTACCAAATTAGAAAAAACAATTTTAATTCATATGAAACCAAAAAGAGCCAATATAGCCAAGGCAATCCTAAGCAAAAGGAACAAAGCTGGAGGCATCATACTACCTGACTTCAAATTATACTACAAGGCTACACTAGCCAAAACAGCATGGCACTGGTACCAAAACAGATATATAGACCAATGGAACAGAACAGAGGCCTCAGAAATAGCACTACACATGTACAACCACCTGATCTTTGACAAAACTGACAAAAACAAGCAATGGAGAAAGGATTCTCTATTTAATAAATGGTATTGGGAAAACTGGCTGGCCATATGCAGGAAACAGAAGCTGGACCTTCTCCTTAGACCTTATAGAAAAATTAACTCAAGATGGATTAAAGACTTAAACGTAAGACCTAAAACCATAAAAAACCTAGAAGAAAACCTAGGCAATATCATTCAGGACATAGGCATGGGCAAAGACTTCATGACTAAAACACCAAAAGTGGTGGCAACAAAAGCCAAAAATGACAAATGAGATCTAGTTAAACTAAAGAGCTTCTGCACAGCAAAAGAAACTATCATCAGAGTTAACAGGCAACCTACAGAATGGAAGAAAATTTTTGCAACTATCTATCTGACGAAGGGCTAATATTGAGAATCTACAAGGAACTTATACAAATTTACAAGAATAAAACAAACAACCCCACCAAAAAGTGGGCAAGGGATATGAACAGACACTTCACAAAAGAAGATATTTATGTGGCCAACAAACATGTGAAAAAAAGCTCATCATCACTAGTAATTAGAGAAATGCAAATCAAAACCGCAATGGGATACCATCTCACACCAGTTAGAATGGCGATCATTAAAAAGTCAGGAAACAACAGATGCTGGATAGGATGTGGAGACATACGAATGCTTTTACACTGTTGGTGGGAATGTAAATTAGTTCAACTCTTGTGGAAGACACTGTAGTAATTGCTCAAGGATCTAGAACCAGAAATACCATGTGACTCAGCAATCCCATTACTGAGTACATACCCAAAGGGTTACACATTATTCTATAAAGACACATGCACATGTATGTTTATTGCGGCACTACTCACAACAGCAAAGACTTGGAACCAACCCAAATGTCCATCAGTGATAGACTGGATTAAGAAAATGTGGCACATATACACATGGAATACCATACAGCCATAAGAAAGGATGAGTTCTTGTCCTTTGCAGAGGCATGGATGAAGCTGGAATGTGTGACAAGAAGGGTGTGAAAGCACCTTCATAATCACCAGTTAGGCCACCTGTTACACAGAGCAAAGGCCAGCCAGCATGCCAGGCCGTGGAGGAAAGCAAGGTGCTTACATGAGGGCTCTGCAGTTTTCAGGTTTGGGCCTTGAGAGATCAGGTCTAGGTGCTTCCTAGGAAGTCTCTATCACACTGGCCTCAGCAGAGTTACAGGAACACAGGCTCTGCAATGCCCAGGAGCCTGTCACTGCACACTTGGGTCACACATGGGAGGCACTCTTAATGTCACCACATCTGATGTAGAACCAGCATGGAGAACTGATAAAAGTATGCTTTGGGCCAGGTGAAGTGACTCATGCCTATAATCCCAGCACTTTGGGAGGCCGAGGCGGGCAGATCATGAGGTCAGCAGATCGAGACCATCCTGGCTAACATGGTGAAACCTCGTCTTTACTGAAAATACAAAAAAATTCGCTGGGCGTGGTAGTGGGTGCCTGTAGTCCCAGCTACTCTGGAGGCTGAGGCAGGGGAATGGTGTGAACCTGGGAGGCAGAGCTTGCAGTGAACTGAGATTGTACCACTGCACTCCAGCCTGGGCGACAGAGTGAGACTCTGTCTCAAAAAAAAAAAAAAAGCAAAAAAACAAAAAAACAAAAGAAAAGTATGCTTTGGTGCAAAGATAACCATGGTGGGAACCTGTGTGACCAGTCACCAGCCATGGCCCAGAGGCCAAGAAGTAAAATTCTGTGCTGGGACCCATTAGTGTGTTCCACCTATGATAAGATCCAAGAGTTATTCATTACTAGAAGAGGATGCAAGACTCAAGCCAGTTGGGTAAGGCCAGGGTGGTAAGGCCAGGGAGGTGAGGCCTGATGGGTAAGGCCAGGGAAGATGAGGCCAGAAGGGTAAGGTGAGATGGATAAGGAATAGTGAGTAGGACCAAGTGAGTAAGGTCAGTTGGGTTAGGCCAAGAGGTTAGGTCATGTGGTCAAACGCAGGTGAATAAGGGCAGACAGATAAGGCTAGGTGGGTGAGGGAGGTGTGTAAAGCTAGGTGGGTGTGGCCATAAGGGCAATGCTGGGTGGAAGATAATGCCATCAGAATAAGGACAAAAGGAGAAGGCAAATAAGTTAACTACAATAAGTTAGGTTCAGTGAGGAAAGCCAGGAGGGAAAGGCCAGGAAGTTAGAGCTAGGTAGGTAAGGTGATTGAGTAATGCCAGGAGGCCCAGTTGGTAAAAGCAAGTGGTTAACATTAGATAGGTAAGACCAAGTGAATAAGCCAGGTATGTAAAGCCTCACAGATAGGACCAGGTTCCTGAATAAGGCCAGGAGATTACAGAAAGGAGGTGAAGGGCAGATGGTTAAGGTCAAGGGGAATTGCAAAGGGAGGTAAGGCCAGAGGGCAAAAAAAAAAAAAAAAAAAAAAAAAAGTGGGTAAGGGCAGCACCTAACAGCAATAAGTTAGCTTAAGCATACCCTGGGAATGACCCTGTGGTCTAAGAAGAATGTGTGTCCAGCGTTTCGAGCTAAGGAATCTGGGAGTGGCCAACCTGCAGATTCATTCCTTCTCTATGAGGAATATCGAAATCCCTGGCCTATTCCATGGAATGCAGGCCTTACAGAGGACTGAGGCCCTTTGTTCTGGGTTAAACGAAAGTTGCCAGAAAATGATATATAAACCATGTGCTTTTTACAAATGGTAATGGTTCTCCTGTTCAGCCCACCACAACTAGATTGTCCTGTATGTAAATCCTTTCAATAAACCCTATGTCTCATTCACTGGCTGCAGGTCTTTTCTTTGGCCTTTGAAACACCATGCCATTCCTTTTAAAGTCAATATGGGTCCAGCATGATGAGTGGGCAAACTCGTCTGCCAGGATAGGTGGGGAAAGTCTAGAGGTTAAGCCCAGGATGTGATATTTAGAAGTTAGAGGCATGAGATTACATACGACAGGGGATAAAAATCTCAGAGGTGAGGCCAGGTACTGGGACCCATGGAATATGGCCAGGAGTGTACAGTTAGGAAGCACAGTCTCCGAGGTAAGTCAGGTGGGAGGTTGAGGCTGGAAGGGCCAGACAGCTGAATGAAGCTAAGTGGTCAACACCAGGTGGATGAGGGCACATGATTAAGGTCATTAGGTAAGATCATGATTATGTCCTTCCAGCGTGGACATAATCTCATATAGGCCGGGTTGGTAAAGCTCAGGAGGTTAATTGCACATGGGTAAGACCAGTTGGGTAGGGCCATGTGGGTGAGGCCAGGAGGTGAAGTCTAGAGGGTTAAGACAAGGAGAGCAAGGCCAGCTGAATCAAGCAGGTGGTTTACATTAAGTAGTTTAGGCCAAAATGCTAGGTGGGTATGACCAGGTAGGTTACCCAGTGGCTAAGGATAGTGGCTAATGTTGGGAAGTTAAGGCCAGGTTGATAACACCATTAATTATGGTCATAAGTTTAAGGCCAGGTTTTTAATGGCTTGCAGTAAGAGCCAGGGGAATAACGCTGGGGTGGTACAACCAGAGACGTTAGGGCAAGATGAGTATGATCAAGGGGTTATGACAAGGTGGGGAGGGTTAGGGAGGAATGGCCAAGGGGATAAGGTCAGGTGATGAGTACAAGAGATTAAGGCCAGGAGTTTAGGACTATGTGGTCAAGGCTAGATGAATAAAGCTAAGTGGTCAAGACCAGTTTGGTAAAGCCAGGAGGCTAAATCTAGAAGGATATGGCCAGGTGGGTGATGCTGGAAGGTTAATATCATGTGGGTAAGGCCATGAGTTAAAGCATATGAAGTTAAGGCAATATGATTAAGTCCACATGGGTAAGGTTGGGGTGAGTTCAGGTGAATAAGTTCAGAAAGTGAAGCCCAGGTGGATAACCTGGAAAATAAGGCCAAGTGGGTAAACCAGGTGGGTAAGTACAGTTTGGTAAACCAGGTAATTAAGTTCAGAATGCCCAGACAAGTATTTAAAGTGAGGAATTTAGGGCTATAACTTTAAGGCCAGGTGTGTATGACCATGTGGATAAGACAGGTACAACTAAGCCCAAGAGTTTATGAGCAGTGGGTAAATGCTAGTCTACTAGCATTTGGCCTTACCCTGTATGCTTTAGCCATCTCAACTTAACCTTAAATGCTGGTCTAAGTCTACTGAAAGCTTAATGGTTAACATCAGATGGGTCAGGGGAGTAAACCAGGTGGGTAAGTACAAGAGGTTAACACTGGGAGGTTATGGCCAGGAGGTTGAGGTCAGGTGAATGAAGCTAGGTGATTAATACCAGATAGGTAAGAGCATGGCATTAAAGCCAGGTAGTAAGGTAAAGAAGTTAATTGTAGATAGTATTAAAGCTAGCTTAGTAAGGTAAAGATATTAATTGTAGATAGATAAGACCAGGTGAGTAAGGTCAGATGGGTGAGGTCAAGATGTTAAAGCGAGGAGGTCAAGGTTAGATGAATCAGGCTAGGTTGTTAACACCAGATTGGTAACAGCAGAAGTTAAAGCCAGGTAGGTAAGGCCAATTGCCTGAGGTCAGTTGGGTAAGAGCAGGAAGTTAAATTGGGTGTTTGAGGCCTGGTGGTTAATAAAACCATTAAATAAGCAGGATAGGTCCAGCAGTTAAGTGCCAGTTTGGTAAGACCAGCAGGGTAAGGATCAGTGTGTAAGGCCAGGTAGGTATTCCTAGTTGAATAAAGTTAGGTGGTTAACACCAAGTTAGTAAGTCCAAGAGGTTAAGGCCAGGATGGTGATATGTTATGGCTCTGTGTCCCCACCCAAATCTCACCTTGAATTGTAATAATCCCCACGTGCTGTGGGAGAAACACTGTGGGAGGTAATTGAATCATGGGGGTGGGTTTTTCCCATGCTGTTCTCCTGATGGTGAATAAGTCTCATGAGATCTGCTGATTATATAAAGGGGAGTTCCCCTGCACATACTCTCTTGCCTGCCGTCATGTAAGATGTGGCTTTGCTCTTCCTTCCCCTTCTGCCATAATTGTGAGGCATCCCCAGCCATGTGGAACTGGTTGAGTCTATTAAACCTCTTTCCTTTATAAATTACCCAGTCTTGAGTATGTCTTTATTAGCAGCATGAGAACAGACTAATACATATGGTAAGACCAAGTAGGTAACCTGGTGGGCAAATACAGGTTAAGGCCCATATGGCAAGACCAGTAGGTAACCTGGCATTAATATCATAGTCATAACCTTAGAGGGTAAGGATAGAATGTTCAGACTGGTGGTTATGACTGTAATAATGCCAGGTGGGTGACTTGGTATTTAAGGACAAGCAGGTAAGGCTAAGAGATTACAAAGAGAGATTATGGCCATAAGATTAAGACCAGGTGGGAAGGCCAGGTGGTGAGGTTTTGTGGGTAAAGCAAGGGGACTGGGATGAGGGGTATAAGGTCAAGGGGGCACATTCAGGAGTATAATCCTCATATATAAACCAAGTTGGTAAGGCTAGAAGGTTAATGGCAGATGTGTAAGGCCAGGTGGGTATAGCTGGGGTGAAGGCCTGGGGGTTACAGCTAGGAGCATAATGTCAGCATGGTATAGACAGGGGTATGTGCAATGGGAAGTATGATTAAAGGGGTACTTCCAGTGGGGTATGGCCAGGACAGAATGGTCAAGGGGGTGTCCTGGGCAAGGATGTATAGCCAGGTGGGTGGGTACAAGAGGTTAAGCCTAAGAGTTTAAAGCCTGGAAGTCCAGGCCAACTGAATAATGCTAGGTGGTTTACACCTGGTGGGAGAGGCCAGCAGGTTACATTCAGAAGGCTAAAGCTTACAGGGTAAGGACAAGTGGGTGAGACCAGAAGCTTAAGACTAAGTGAGAGAGGCCACAAGGTTAATAAGATCATGTGAATAAATCTAGGCTCCTACATCTAGATTAATGCCAGTTATGTAATGCTATTTGAGTTAGGACAGGTGGTTAAGGCCAAGTATGTGTGGCCAGGTGGGTAACGCCAGGAAGTTAAGACTGCGTGATATGGCCAGGTGGTTAATGTGGCCAAGTGGGTAAGGTAACGGTCTATCAAATAAAGCTATGGATTCATACAAGGTGGGCAGGGTCACATGGGTAGGGCCAGGAGATTGAGGCCAGGTGGGTAAAACCAGGTAAGTATGATTCCCAGGTTATGGCTGGGTAGGGGGGACCCAGAGGCTAAGTTTAGGAGGGTAGTACCAGGAAGTTAAGGTCAGATGGATAGACCTGGGGCTAAAGACCTTGGCCAGGTCCTGGCTGAGCCTAAGTCCCAGTTTTAGCAGTTACACCTGTGAGAATATAATGTTCCTCATTCGTCACTTTCTTCACAGGAAATGATAATAATCTTTGGGTTGTTGGTCTTGGGAAGCACTATGTGAAGTACAGGTGAAGCATGGCATATACCACTACTTCAAGTTAGTTCCCCTCTTGTGTCATCACCATCATGATTTAATGGACTAAATGAGACAAACTCATCCTCGCACTGGACAAACACCCACTGGAGGATGGCCACCTTCTCACTTGCTCATTTGCCCCATGTCAAGTCTATGCCAGCTCCTAGGGCCCCTGCAGATCATCCATGCACCATTCTTCCCTATGGCAAATCCTGTTTATTAACTTCATAGAAGGGTCACTCACAGAAGTTATTTTGCTACTGGCTTCCCTATTTATTAATCCTTCTTCACTACTACAACCAAGAAATGAAGAGATGTGTAAAATGTACAGGGTCAAGGACTGAAGGCAGGAGGTGGTGGCATTTGCTGCCTTTGGTAGGGAAATGGATTTCTGTTGATGGGTGCAGCCAGCTGGGACTGTTTCACTCCTGGCACCAGTAGAGCATATATAAGACACCACGAGAATGACATCTGTATACTGCCCACTGAGGAGTCTTGCCTTGATGGCAAGTCAGGCTCCATCATAAAGGGAAAACACCTGGGGATGAGGCACTCTCAAACACAGCCTACTGCAGCGATGGTGGTGATGCCAACTGTTGTGCTTGTGTTCATAAATCACATTATGCCTCTGCTCACAAAGATCAATTTCTAATATACACCAACACAGGCACTGCAAGGGAAATGCAAATCCCCTCCTGCCTGGTGGGAATCTCTGGCAGCAGAGCGGAGGCTGCAGCGTTTCCTCATCCCTAAAACTCATGCTTGTTCTGTCCAGCTACAGCCTCATCTGCGATGCCCACACCTACTGCAGCCTTTTCGTATCCTTAGTGCCTGTGGTAGCACTGTCCAGCTGTAGGGCCAGGTTGCCTCAGATGCAGCTCTGCCCCTACGTCTCAGTAGTCTGCCCCAACTATGACATGAACCCTGTAATCCCACAGCAATCCACTCCTAGGAAAACCAAAGTCCTAGAGAACAACCCCCACAACCCCCTCTCCCACCGCAAATCATTGTAGGAGGGGAGACATACAGATGTACTACTTGACTCACGGTGGTAGTACATGACTCATTTTGGGACACCAGGCTTGTTCCCAGGTACAGTCCCTTCTGAAAAGTGCTTCTTTCTCCTTATTTCAGCCATGTTGCTCTAGAGCAGCTGCTCTCTTGCGGCAGAGAGTTAGCTGGCCAAAAGTGGACCAGCAAGACCCTTACTAGAAGGGTAAGGTAAGACCATGACATTGAGGCCAGGTAGGTAAGTCAGTTTAGTAAGGCAAGGAAGTTATTAACAATTGTATTAAATAGATAAGGCCTACCTGAGATAGGATGAAGGGGTCAGGCTTTCTCCACAAGCCTCAAATTTATGACATAAAGCTAGAGTAACTGGAAGGTACAAAGACCAAGAAATAAGGGTAGCCAGTTCTGGTGGCAAGAGAAGAGACTGATGCCAACCCATAATGTGCCAGACTATTGACAGAAGTTTTAACATATATGGTTCTGGCTACATCTGCAAACAATCATTTTGTTACAGAAAAATGCTTAAAATAAATTGCTTTGTTTGTGCTCACTAAAATTGTAGAAGCTAAGAAAGAAAAGTTTCTGGCATTTTTAAAACCTACAGCCTTGATCTGCCAATTCCATTGACCATATGTCCAGCAGTCAGGTTAGTTACCTGATAAGCACTTGTACTTCATGTGCCCTCATCCTTCCTTTAGCTTTCTCCAGGGAGAACCAGCGAGGGAATGGGTGACAGAAGAGAGAGTAAAATCAACATCCAGAGCAGGCTCTCTGAGCTACAGCACTACTGACATTTGGGCCGGGATAACTCTTTGTTGGGGATCTTTCCTTCACTGCAGAGTGCTTAGCAGCATCCTTGGCCTCCACCCACTAGAGGCCAGTAGCACTCTCCAGTCCTGCAACCAACACCAACATTACAAAATCACCCTCAGTTGAGAAACACTGACTTAAATGCATGATATCTGGGGCTATGCTGACTCTAAAACAGATCTCTTCAAAGATGATACTTAAATAAGTGTACAGTTGGCTATATTTTCAACTCTAATTTTCAGTTAAAGGAGCATCACACCTAGAATACAGGAAATCTGACATAAAAGGAGCCAAGCAGTGGGTTTCTGTGGCTGCTTGTAAACACCCATCATGGCAGTACTAGTACTAGCTTACCCTGTAGTGAGTTTTACAAGCACAGAAACTTTTATAACACATTGTATGTCAAAATCTCAAAAGAAATGCAAGTTCTTTACTATAAAGGAAACTGGAAAACAAAAATACCACTTATAATTTTGTTCATCAATAATATGAAGAACAATAATACAAAATTTTCTATAAATCAATACTGGAGCTTGGTGACTTTCTGAGATATAACCTTGAATGGTAGACTTCTGTTATACCTGAACTGACACACACACACTTGATAGCTGAAAATGTGGCTGACAGGGTTGCCAGTCTCCAGGAGGGCAATTTGATGGTCTGAATGTTTTTGTGCCCCCCTCAAATTTACATGTTGAAATCCTAATCCCCAATATTATGGTATCAGGAAATGGGGCCTCAGGAGGTGTTTAGGGCCTGAGGGTAGAGCTCTCATAAATGAGTTTAGTGCCAGATAAAAGGAACCCCAGAGACCTTTTTGCCCCTTCCTCCACATAAGGGCACAGTAAGAAGGTGCTATCTATGATCCAGAAAGGAGGCCCTTACCAGATGCTGAATCTACAAGTGCTTTGATCTTGAACTTCCAGCCTCCAAAAATGGGAGAAATAAACTTCTGTTGTCTATAAGTCACCCAGTTTGTGTCATTTTTGTTATAGCAGCCCGAATGGGCTAAGACAGGGTGCCACCTTTTGATATTCGTGCCTATGTCATCCTCTTCTCACAGAATTTGCTTCTATAACCCATAGGAGATTGGAAATGACAGAATGTAACTTCTGAAGCTAGATGATTTCCTGTTCTCTTGGATCACTTGCTCTGGCGAAAGCTGGTGGCCATCTTGTGAGGATACTCAAGCAGCCCTCTGGAGAGTCCCTCTTGGTGATAAGCCAAAACCTCCTACCCATAGTTGTGAGGGTGAGACGTCTTGCAAGCAGTCTCTCTAGTCCCTGACAAGCCTTCCCATGGCTGTAGATAAGGGCAACATCTCAATTTCAACAATGTGAGAGACCTCAGAACAGAAGTGCCCAACCAAGCCACTTAAAAATTTCTGATCCACAGAAAGGGTGAGGGATAATTGTTCATTTCCATTTGAAGTCAATGAATTTGGGGGTTATTTGACAGCAATCAATACCTAATACAGTGGTGAAAGAGTTTTCTCTAGAACATAAAAAAATGTTTCTTTTCATCAACTGGGTAAGTCACTGAATATATTTTTGAAGGGATCTTGAACCCTCCATAAACTTAGTTCCATATGAAAAGGTCATTGGGATAGTCACCTACAAGAACTAGATTCCACCCTCCACACCCCAAACGGTGTAGCATAAGCCTTCTCATCACTGTGCTTGATTTCCTGAAACTCTGCGTCCTTTTTGGAAACTGGTCCTGAAGGAAAACTGAATAACCTAATAAAGACCTCGTTGACAATGGTGAAGTACAGCAAGAACCAACTAAGTATAGCATGGAATTATTTTAGTCTTCCTTGAAAAAGAAAATCACAGTGTTGCTGGTTCAATTTTAATTTGTGGTCAATGACAACACCACAATGAAGTTGCAAAGCTGAAATGCAGGTGATATTCAAGTGCAGAAGTAAGAAAACATGAAGTTAAAGGACCAAATAAAAGGATGAAAGAGTAGAGATTTAAAAATGACACAAAAACTTGAAAATGATGCCACAGAGCAAGAATGCTTACACCAATCTCACTTGTAGGTGTTTACAAGGCACACTGAAAGAGTCCACAATGACCAACTGGAGACAAAGCCACAAATATAATATCATGCGGAATCTGCATATATTATTGACTTCACTGCCTGATATGATTTGGCTGTGTCCTCATTCCAATCTCAATTTCAGTTGTGTCTCCCAGAATTCCCATGTATTGTGGGAGGGACCCAGGAGGAGGTAATCGAATCATGGGGTCTGGTCTTTTCATGCTATTCTCATGATAGTGAATAAGTCTCACAAGATCTGATGGGTTTATTAGCAATTTCCACTTTTGCTTCCTCCTCATTTTTCTTTTGCCACCATCATGTAAGAAGTGCCTTTCACCTCCCACCATGATTTGGAGGCCTCCCCAGCCATGTGGAACTGTAAGTCCAATTAAACCTCTTTTTCTTCCCAGTCTCAGGTATGTCTTTATCAGCAGCATGAAAACAGACTAGGAATCAGTAGAGTGGATTGTTGCTGAAAAGATACCTGAAAATGTGGAAGCAACTTTGGAACGGGCAGAGGTTGGAACAGCTTGGAGGGATCAGAAGAAGACAGGAAAATGTGGGAAAGTTGGAAACTTCCTAGAGATTTGTTGAATGGCCTTGCCCAAAATGCTGATAGCCACATGGACAATAAGATCCAGGCTGAGGTGGTCTCAGGTGGAGATGAGGGACTTGTTGGGAACTGGAGCAAAGCTGACTTTTGTTATGTTTTAGTAAAGAGACTGGTGGCATTTTACCCCTGCCCTGGAGATTTGTGGAACTTTGAACCTGAGAAAGATGACTTAGGTTATCTGGTGGAAGAAATTTCTAAGCAGTAAAGTATTCAAGAGGTGACGAGTACTGTTAAAAGCATTCAGGTTTAAAAGGGAAACAGAGCATAAGAATTCAGAAAATTTTCAGCCTGACAATGCAATAGAAAGAAAAACCAATTTTCGGGGGAGAAATTCAAGCCAGCTGCAGAAATTTGCATAAGTAGCAAGGAGCCTAATGTTAATCCCCAAGACCACATGGAAAATGTCTCCAGGGCATGTCAGAGATATTCACAGCAGCCCCTTCCATCACAGGCCCAGAGGCCCAGGAGAAAAAAGTGGTTTCGTGGGCCATGCCCTGGTCCCTGTGCTGTGTGCAGCCTAGGGACTTGGTGCCCTGTGTCTCAGCTGCTCCAGCCATGGCTGAAAGGGACCAATGTAGAGCTCGGGCTCTGGCTTCAGAGGGTGAAAGTCCAAAACCTTGGCAGCTTTAACCTGGTGTTGAGTCTGCGGGTGCACAGAAGTCAAGAATTGAGGTTTGGGAACCTCTGCCTAGATTTCCAAAGATGTATGGAAACACCTGGATGCCCAGGCAAAAGTTTGCTGCCAGGGTGGGGCTCTCATGGAGAACCTCTGCTAGGGCAGTGGAGAAGGGAAATGTGGCATCAGAGCCCCCATACAGAGTCCCTACTGGGGCACTGCCAAGTGGAGTTGTGAGAAGAGGGCCACCATCCTCCAGACCCCAGAATGGTAGATCCATCAACAGCTTGCACCATGTGCCTGGAAAAGCCACAGACACTCAACACCAGCCTGTGAAAGCCACTGGGAGGGAGGCTGTACCCTGCAAAGCCGCAGGGGCAGAGCTGCCCAAGACCATGGGAGCTCACCTCTTGGCATCAGCGTGACTTGGATGTGAGACCTGGAGTCAAAGGAGATCATTTTGGAGCTTTAAAATTTGACTGCCCTGCTGCATTTCATACTTGCATGGGCCCTGTAACCCCTTTGTTTTGGCCAATTTCTCCCATTTGGAACAGTTATATTTACCCAACACCTGTACTCCCATTGTATCTAGGAAGTAACTGGCTTGCTTTTGATTTCACAGACTCCTAAGCAGTAGGGACTTGCCTTATCTCAAATAAAACTTTGGACTGTGGACTTTTGGGTTAATGTTGAAATGAGTTTGGGGGACTGTTGGGAAGGCACGATTAGTTTTGAAATATGAGGACATGATATGTGGAGGCATCAGGGATGGAATGATATGGTTTGGCTATGTCCCCATTCAAATCTCATATTGAATTGTATCTCCCAGAATTCTCACGTGTTGTAGGAGGGACCCAGGGGGAGATAAATGAATCATGGAGGCTGATCTTTCCCGTGCTATTCTCCTGATAGTGAATAAGTCTCATGATATCTGGTGGGTTTATAAGGGGTTTTCACTTTTGCTTCCTCCTCATTTTTCTCTTACCGCTGCTTTCTGAGAAGTACCTTTCACCTCCTGCCGTGATTCTGAGGCCTCCGCAGTCATGTGAAACTGTAAATCCAATTAAACCTCTTTTTCTTCCCAGTCTCAGGTATGTCTTTATCAGCAGTGTGAAAACGGATGAATTCACTGCCTTAGGAACACACATAATGTGGTCAATGTCCATTTTGACTGAACAAAGTTTACACACGGTACACCTCAACTCCCCAGCCAGCATCGTGATTACTAGTTAAAGGTCAGAAGCACTCCTGTCTTATCCCACGTGTTTCCTGATGGTGCCTGCACCAATTAGAAAAGGTAAAAAATTATCGTTATTTGCCTTCATGAAAATCATTAAAAGAACTACTATTATAACAATAACTTTCCTTTATATTAGCAATAAACTCATAGAAAATATAAAAATTAAGCTTTTTTCACAGTAGCCATAAGAACTTAGAATACCCAGGAGCAATCAATATAAAAAGTATGCAGAACCAAAAAGAAAGCTACCTATCTTCCCTGAGGGATACAAATAATGATTGGAATAAATACATAACATGTTATAGGGCTGAAATATTAATATTACAAATCAAACTGCATGATGAACGCAATTTAAATAAAGAGCCCAAGTTTTGATCATGATCTTAAAGAGTTGCAAAACAGATTTTTGAAGAGGGCTGGAGAGGAGTCCAACCCTACAAACAGCCCCAATCAATGGGAACATGGTCCAAATGGCTTTATCATCTGGAACCCTAACCAGTTGGGAACCCATGGCCCTCCTGGCAACAGCCCTCAGATTCTGAGAATTCCCTGTCTACTTCATCAGGGCTTGTGGCTCCTGGGTACCCCTCTGTCAGACTCCAAAATGGACAAATACCATGGCTGAATGACACCTTTCTTTCACCTGGCCTTGGGATGAGCTCTAGACCCAGCCAGGTACAGCAAGACACACTTGGGGGATGAGCTTGTTCTGGATGCTGGACTGTGGAACTGCAGCCTGGAGTTGCCAATAGTCCTCTTGGCACTTGAAGGGAGAACATGCCTAGAAATGAATCCAATCCCTAGAGGTAAGGTAACCTCCAGGATGGCCTCAACCATCCTGCTTTTCAGAGTTAGACTTGTCTGATTACCCCCTCTTATGTGGCTGATCTGCTGACTTGCTTCTAACCCCCAGAATCAAAGGTGAGATTAAGTCTCAAGAGACTGTGACTTTCTTTCTCTTTCTTTCTCTTTCTCTCTCTCTCTCTAACTTGCTTTGAGGAAGCCAGCCATCATTACGTGAGTTGCCCCATACAGTGGTCTATGTGACAAGAAACTGAGAGCCACCTGCGGCCAATAGCCCTTGGGGGACTAGATCCCACCAGGAACCAGGCAAGTGAGCTCGAACTGGGTCCTGCCTAATAGCACTCAGGGCAACCACTCACTGTCCGACGTCATTTCTGTAGCCCCTCAGACTCTGGGCTTGGGACCTAGGCTCTTATCTGACAGAAACTGAGGTGATAAATGTTGTTTCAAGTCACTAAGTTGTGGGAGTAGAGAGATGTTAGGTGACCCCCTCAGCCTCTGCCCTTTTCAGCTGCGAAAGCCAACACAGCCCCCACTTTAGGGAAGACTTCACAGTGCTACTACAAAGCAATAGGATATGGCTGGAATATAAACAAATGAATTTATGCCAGGAGATTTGAGGTAGAGCTAAGGTTCATTGATAAATATATTCTAAGTAGATAAAAGAACAAAGTGGAAAAGATAAAGCTCACAGTGCTATATCTGAGAAAGGTAGAGTAGGGAGCTTCAGGTCAAGCCTGCTGCTGAAAACAATTACAAAATATTAATAAATTAAGAAATGTGTATGCATTTAAATCTGTGTGATAAAATCAGAGCACTTCCTTAGGCAGGGAGAAGTAAAGGGCCAGGATCCACACCCAGGAGGGAATGGAAACTCAGGGAAATGAGTCGACCACTTTTCCAGCCCTGGAGCACCCCTATCCCAGTCTGGCAACAGAGGGGCTGATGAACTGAAACTCATGGAGCTTGGAAACCCAACCTAGAGCTGAGGTCCCCCTACCCGCCGCCAAGATGAAGGGCTCCAGGCAAATATCTAACTCTGGGGCTGGGTGCCCCAACAGCCACACCTTGAGAAGAGAAACCTAGAAACTGGAAAGAAACTTGACTTTCACCGAGACCAAAGCCCAGACTCAGATCCCATGACCTCAGGATTCAGGAGTCTGACATCGCCACCATTCACAGACCAGCTGCTGAGAAAAGCAAAATATTCCCCTTTGAAGGAGGGCATCATTCATAGCCTCAGATTTTCTCTATAGCTTTTGATTAAAAAAAATGTCTAACAGACAATGAAAAAATGCCCAAACAGACAAGAAAGCAAGTCATGACCAAAAGACAGGATCACAGAATTAGGATAATGAAATCACCAGAAGTAAACTTTAAAACAACTGTGATTAATACATTGAAGAAATTAAAACTCAAAGAGTTAGAATTTCAGCACAGAACTAAAAACTATAAAAACGGAGTTCTAGAACTGAAAAATACAGTAAGTGTACATTAGCTACAACTAGACATAGCTCAAGCAATGCCCTATGATGCTGGAAAAAGCAGAGCCACCACCATACTTGAACCAACAATGCTAAACAGCTTGGTATCGTTTGACAAGTCAAAGAAATGAACCTCTACATGAATGATTCCTTATCCATTTATTTCCATCTTCCAAAATAAGATTTGGGCTTGTAGCTCCTCTGGGAGCTGCTTTTCCATTTGCTAAAGAAAGAAGAGGTTAAATCCATGTGAAGAAGTTGTCCCCAGTAGATCTTACTGCTGGTCTGAAAGAGATCTGCTAGTGCTGAAGTCTACAGACTAGGATTTCAAAGCTGTTTGGAGTTGCAAAACCCCATGAGATTGTTTAATTTTGTGACTTTCCTCCTATTCAAGCTTCCTGTGTGTTGGGAGAGAGGGTACGTTGGGTTATCACAAAATGAGGATGAAACTACCCCTGGTAATCTACAGCCACATCAACTTTTGGGCTACTTATTTGGACAATATTAAAGCAAACATTTTTATTTTATGTTGCATACTATTTCAAATAAGGTATCTAAATTAAAAAATGAAAGGTTTTCAAAAGAAGTTCTAAAATAATAACATCTAAGAATGAATAACTGGATTAATAAATATCTGGATTAATCTAAAAGTACACCAGACCAAAGATAGGTATGTCTTTATAACTGATCCCCAAACTCATCCGTGAAGACAAAGTTAGAGATTGACTTCACCATAACTATCTCCTTTTCATCCTTCTCCGCAAAATATGATTTAGGTTCTGTCGATAGAGATGTCATTAGATATTTTAATTCAAACCCTAATTTTTCTGAGAGGCAAAAGAAATAGCATAGTCTAAAAATAAGATCCATGCAAAGTACTCTAGTCATTAATTAACAAGGGAAGTAAACTATTATGCAATAGCTGAAAAGATCTGATGGGCTATTCCTTATGCTATGCTGTTATCATTTACCTGAGAAATTCCAAGAATATACAAACTACTGTTTTGAACTTAGGCCTCAGAGAATCTTGGTAATCGCAGTAAATAATGATGAACAAACACATACTAATGAATGAAATGAAGAAACACAATTTAACCTATCCAAAAATTCGCTTTATTTAATGTTAAAATTCAAGGTATGTTCTCTTAAGTGTATATTAAAATGAGCTTATATTTCCAACACTTGTTGAATCACAAAAGTTCACATTTTGCTATAAATGATGGACAAAGGTTTAATGTCTTTCATTGATAAAGGGTGGGTGCAAATCAACAGAAAAATACAGAAACATCTGAAAAGAAAAACGAGCACAGGATATGTTCATCTATTCACAAAGAAATATAATATTTTAAAATAAAAATATTCATTTCTAAATTAAAAATGCAAACTAAAAAATGCAATTTAAAATCTTACCCATCAAATTGAGCAAGTTTTGTGAGTTTTTAAATGTAAGAAGTGGGCTGCATTCCAGGCTATAACAAGCTGTAGGGGAGGCACTACTGTCACTGCATAAGGGTAGATTAGGTATCATGATGGACAGTCCCCTTGGCAAGAAAATTCTTGGCCAAGATGCCAATAGCAGGAGTTAATTATATTAAATTTCTAGAAGTAACCCAAAAAGCTGTTGCTAGGGGTTGCTTTAGGGTGTGATCAGACATGAGATTTCTATTACTTGGTCTGTATGCGCTTCTGTGTTGATTGACACTTGTTCTTTGCTTTCTGTCCACATAGTATATGAATAGAAGTGTTCCATTTGAATTTTTTTAACTTGATTATTTACCAATTTAATTCAAATAAATGAATTTTAAAGGTAAAAACCAAGCTCTGATTGCAGGGGCCAGGGACTGAATCTCTCCCATCTGTACTTTCCTGGCTAGGGCTGCACCAAAAGGGTTCTATAGGCTGCTTCAAGTTCTTTCTCCTCCTTTGTCTCTTCTTCCATCCCTTCCATCCATCTCCCCACTCAATCTGTGACACGAAGCACATTCCTAGTATCCTGCTAGAGTTTTAAATGTACTCTGACATGACTACAGCTAAAGAGAGAGAAGCATTTTTGAAATGAAATGTTAGCTGTTAATCACCAAGGAATTAACATATTTTCACACATTTCATACATGGCTGGAAAACATGTTGTTGTTGTTGTTGTTGTTTAAATAAAAGAGTTACAATGTCATATGAAATCAACCTAGGTGCCCATCAATGTTGGATTGGATACAAAAGTGTGGTACATATACACTATGGAATACTATACAGCCGTAAAAAAGTGTAATGTCTTGTGCACCAACATGGATGCAGTTGGAGGCTGTTATCCTAAGAAAATGAACATAGGAACAGAAAACCAAGTAACCCAAGTTCTCACCTATAAGTAGCAGGTAAACTCATGGACATAAAGATGACAACAATAGAAACTGGGGACTCTAGCAGGGAGGGGGAGGGGCAAGAATTGAAAAATTGACTACTAGGTACTATGCTCAGCGCTTGATTGACAGGATCAATCATACCTTAAACCTCAGCATCACACAATATACCCAGGTAATAAACCATCACATGTACCCCCTGAATCTAAAATAAAAGTTGAAATAAAAAAGAATTACAGTGTTTTGTGTAGATATCTTTTAAAAATACACAAATATTTAATTTATTTGTGTTTTAGAAACAAAAAAGGAAACATTGGATTTATGGTTGATGCCAGGGCTCACACACACTCCCACAGACATCAAGGCATCCTGAAAGCCAATTATCCCATAGTGATGATACTTATGGGTTTTTGAATAAACATGGAAATTGAAACTTCCAGGCTTAAAACTTGAAATTTACTTTTGTCTCATCTGAGTTCCACCTTCAGGAAACTTTCTCTCAGGCAAGGGATCGAAACTCACTAGATCATTGTATACAGACAATGAGATGTCAGACCATTCCTTCTGATTGCTTCTCAGATAGAAGATAAGAAGTCCCAGTATTTGTAGTTGGCAAGCTGGAGACCAGGAAAAACTGATGGTATAAATTCTAGCTCAGGTCTGAAGGCTAGTGACACAGGAGAGCTGATGGTGTAATTTCCAGTCTGAGTGTAAGTCCTAAGGAAAAGAAGACTGATGTCCCAGCTTGAAGACAGTCAAGCACAGAAAATGAATTCTCACTCCAGCATTTTTGTTCTATTCAGACCTTCAATGAAGTGGATAAGGCCCACTCATACTGGGGAGAACAATCTGCTTTGCTCAGTCTACTAATTCAAGCATTAATCTCATCTAGAAACACCCTCACAGATATATCCAAAATAATGCTTAACCAAATCTCTGGTCAAGCATTGGCCAGATCAAGTTAACGCACATCCACATTGCTGCTAAAGATATGGTTTTATTCCTTTTTATGGCTGCTTAGTATTCCCTGGTATATATGTGTCACATTTTCTTTATCCAGTCCACCACTTGTGGGTATTTAGGTTGACTTTATGTCTTTGCTATTGTGAATAGTGCTGCAATGAACATATATGGGCATGTACCTTTATGGTAGAAGGATTTATATTCCTTTGGGTATATACCCAGTAATGGGATTGCTGGGATGATTGGTAGACCTGTTTTAAGTTCTCCGAGAAATCTCAAAACTGCTTTCCACAGTGGCTGAACTAATTTACATTCCCACCAACGGTGTATAAACATAACCTTTCTCCATAACCTCACCAGCATCTTGTTATTTTTTGACAAAATAAGCAGACATTCTGACTGGAATGAGATAATATCTCATTGTGGTTCTGATTTGCATTTCTCTAGTGATGTTGAACATTTTTTTCATATGCTTGTTGGCTGTGTGTATGTCTTTTAAGACTGTCTGTTCATGTCCTTTGCCCACTTTTTAATAGAGTTGTTTTTTGCTTGTTAATTTATTTAAATTTCTTATAGGTTATGGATATTAGACATTTCCAGATGCATAGTTTGCAAATATTTTTTTCTCATTCTGTAGGGTATCTGTTTTCCCTGTTGATGGTTTCTTTTGCTGTGCATAAACTCTTTAGTTTGATTCAGTCCCATGTGTGAATTTTGTTTTTTTTTGCAATTGCTTTTGACACTATTGTCATGAAATCTTTGCCAGAGCCTGTGTCCAGAATGGTATTTCCTAAGGTATCTTCCAGAGTTCTTATACTTTTAGATTTTATATTTAAGTCTATAATCCATCTGCAGTTGATTTATGTGTATGGTGTAAGGAAGGGGTCTAGTTTCAATCTTCTTCATATGGCTAGCCAGTCATCTCAGCACCCTTTGTTGACTAGGGAATTCTTTCCTTATTGCTTGTTTTCATCCACTTTGTTGAAGATCAGACAGTTGTGGGTGAGCGGAATTATTTGTGGCCTTTCTATTTTGTTTCACTGTCTGTTTTTGTACCACTACCATGATGTTATGGTTACTGTAGCCTTATAGTGTAGTTCGAAGTTGCATAGTAGGATGCCTCTGACTTTGCTATTTTTGCTTAGGATTGCTTTGACTATTCCTCCTCTTTTTTGGTTCCATATGAATTTTAGAATAACTTTTTTAGTTCTGTAAAGAATGTCATTGGTATTTTGGTAGAAATAGCATTGAATCTGTAAATCGCTTTGGGCAGTATGGCCATTTTTACCATATTGATTCTTTCAATCCATGACTATGTAGTATTTTTGCCATTTATTGCGTCTCCATTAATTTCTTTCAGAAGTGTTTTGTTATTCTTATTGTAGAGACCTTTCACCTCTCTGATTAGCTGTACTCCTAGGTATTTTATAGTTTTTGGTTATTGTGAGTGGGATTGCATTCTCAATTTGGCTCTCAGCTTGGATGTTATTGGAGCATAGAAATGCTACTGATTTGTGTACATTGAATTTGTATCTTGAAAATTTACTGAAAGTATCAGTTCTAGGAGCCTTTGAACAGAGACTGTGAGGTTTCCTGGGTATATCATCTGCAAAGAGAGGTAGTTTGACTTCCTCTCTTCCTATTTGGGCGCCATTTATTTCTTTGTCTTTCTTAATTGCTCTGGCTAGGATTTCCAGTAATATGTTTAATAGGAGTGGTGAGAGTGGACATCCTTGTCTTGTTCCAGTTTTCAAGGGGAATGTTTTTGCCCACTCAGTATGTTGTTGACAGTGGTTTTGTAATAGATGGCTCTTAATATTTTGAGGTATGTTCCTTCAATGCCTAGTTCTTTGAGGGTTTTTAACATGAAGGGATGTTGAATTTTATTGAAAGCCCTTTCTGCCTCTTTGAGATGATCATGTAGTTTTTGTGTTTAGTTATGTTTATGTGATGGATCACTTTTATTGATTTGTGTACGTAAAGCCAATCTTGCATCCCAGGAATAAAGCCTACATGATCATGGTGGATTAGCTTTTTGATGTGATGCCGGATTCAATTTGCTAGAATTTTGTTGAGAATTTTTATGTCTATGTTCATCAATGATATTGGTCTGAATTTTTTGTTGTTGTTGTGTCTCTGCCAGATTTTGGAGATTTTGGTATCAGGATGATGCTGACCTCTTAGAATGAGTTGGAGAGGAGTTCCTCCTCTGCATTTTTTCTGGAATAGTGTCAGTAGCATTGGTACCAGCTCTTCTTTACACATCTAGTAGAGTTTGTCTGTAAATCACTCTGGTCCAGGGTTTATTCTGATTGGTAAGTATTTTTATTACTGATTCAATTTTGGAACTTGTTATTGGTCTGTTAAGGTGTTCGATTTCTTTCTGGTTTAATCTTGAGAGGTTGTAGGTTTCCAGGAATTTATACATTTCTTCTAGATTTTCCAGTTTGTATGCATAGAGATGTTCATAATAGTATATCAGGATTTTTTGTATTTGTTTGAAGTTAGATGTAAAGTCACCTTTGTCATTTCTGATTGTGTTTATTTGGATCTTCTGTCTTTTTTTCTTCATTAGTCTAGTTAGTGCTCTATCAATCTTATTAATTGCTTCTAGAAACAAACTTCTGGTTTCATTGATGTTTTGTGTGGATTTTCACTTATCAAATTCATTCAGCTCAGTTCTGATTTTTGTTATTTCTTTTCTCTCACTAGCCTTAAAGTTGTTTTGCTCTTCATTTTCTAGTTCCTTTGGATGGGATGTTTGATTGTTAATTTGAGATCTTTGTGACGTTTTTAGTACTATGGTTTTCTTCTTAACATTGCTTTAACAGTGTTCCAGAAATTTTGTTATATTGTATTTTTGTTTTTATTTGTTTCAAATAATTTATTGATTTCTTTCTTAATTTCTTCAGGAGCAGGTTGTTTAATTTCCATGTAATTGTGTGGTATTAAGAGATCTTCGTATTTGTTTCTACTTTTATTGTGCTGTGGTCTGGTTGGTATAATTTTTAAAAATTTGTTGAAAATTGCTTTATGGCCAAGCCTGGGGTTGATCACAGATTATGTGCTATGTGCAGATAAAAAAATTGCATATCCTGTTGTTTTTGGGTAGAGTATTCTGTAGATGTCTGTTACACATTTTGTTAGGTGTCAAATTTGAGTCCAAATCTTTGTTAGTTTGTGCCTCAGTGATCTAACACTGTCTGTGGGCTGTTGAAGTCTCCCACTATTATTATGTGTCATTTAAGTCTCTTTGTAGGTTTCAAATAACTTACTTTATGAATCTAGTGCTCCTGTGTTGGGTGAATTTATATTTAGGGTAGTTAAGTCTTGTTGAATTGAACACTTTATCATTATGTAATGCCCTTCTTTGTCCTTATTTACTATTATTGATTTAAAGTCTGTTTGGTTTGAAATTAGGATAGAGACCTCTGCTCTCTTTTGTTTTCCATTTGCTTTTTAGATCATTCTGCATGCCTTTACTTTGAGCCTATGGGTGCCTTTACATGTGAAATGGGTCTCTTGAAGACAGCATACATCACTCCTGTTTCTTTATTCAGATTTTCACTCTGTGCCTTTTAAGTGGGTGCATTTAGCCCCTTTACATTCAAGGTTAATATGGATATGTGCAGATTTCATACTGTCATCATATTGTTAGTTGGTTTCTAGGTAGACTTGATTATCTAGTTGTTTTATAGTGTCAGTAGGCTATGTACTTAAACAGGTTTTTTCATGGCAGGTAACAGACTTTTGTTTCCATGTTTAGTACTCCCTTATAGACCTTTTGTAAGGAAGGTCTGGTAGTAACAATCCCTTAGTATTTGCTTGTATGAGAAGCATTTCATTTCTCCTCCACTTATGAAGCTTAGTTTGACTGGATATGAAATTCTTAGTTGGAATTTCTTTTCTTTAAGGATGCTGAATATAGGCCCCCAATCCTCTTCTGGCATGTAGAGTTTCTGCTGAAAGTTCTGTTGTTAGCCTGATGGAGTTCCTTTTTATGTGATCTGCCCCTTCTCTCCACCTGCCTTTAACATTTTTTCTTTCATGTTGATCTTGGAGAATCTGATGCTATGTGTTTTGGGTATGTTCATCTCATATGGTATCTCACTAGGGATCACTGAAGTTCCTGAATTTGCATGTTCACCTCTCGTGAGCTTGAGGAAATTTTTCACGGAAAATATCTACAAATATGTTTTCTAGTTGCTTGCTCTCTTTTCCTCTCTGGGATACCAGTGAGTTGTAGGTTTGGTCTCTTTACATAATTTCATGTTTTTCAGTGGTTTTGTTCACTTTTTAAAATTCTCTTTTTATTTTTATTTTTGAGATGGAGTCTCACTCTGTCACCCAGGCTGGAGTGCAGTGGGATGATCTTGACTCACTGTAACCTCTACCTCCTGGGTTCAAGCAATTCTTCTCCCTCAGCTCCCAAGTAGCTAGGACTACAGGCATGCACCATCATGCCTGGGCAATTTTTTTTTTTTTTTTTTTGTATTTTCCGTAGAGACAGGGTTTCACTATGTTTGCCAGGCTGGTCTCGAACTTCTGACCTCTGGTGATCTGGCCACGTCAGCCTCCCAAACTGCTGGGATTACAGGCATGAGTCACCATGCCCAGCCTTCTTTATTCTTTTCTGACTGAGTTGATTCAAAGAACTGGTCTTCAAGCACTGAGAATCTCTCAGCTTGGTCTATTCTGGTGTTAATACTTCTGGTTATATTATGAAATTCTTGTAGTGAGTTTTTCAGCTCTAGAAGGTCAGTTTGGTTCTCAAAATGGCTATTTCATCTTTCAACTCTTGTATCATTTTGTTGGATTCTTTAGATTCCTTGTATTGGATTTCAACTTTCTGCTGAATCTTGATTATCTTTGTTGCTATCTGGATTCTTAGTTGTATATTTGTTATTTCAACCATTTTAGACCAATTAAGAACTGTTGGTGGGGAGCTAATGCAGTCATTTGGAGTTAAGAAGACTTCCTGGCTTTTAGAGTTGCTAGAGTGCTTGTGCTGGTTCTTTCTCATGTGTGTGGCCTGATGTTCTTTAAATCTTTAAAGTCTCTGTCCTTTGGATGGCGCTTTTTGCTTTCACATTCTTTGATGACCTTGAGGGGTTTGTTCACGTTATGAGTTGGGTTTTATTGATTGGATTCATTTCTGGATTATTTCAGGGGGCTTAGGTTCAGCTCAGCACTCCTGGGATTTGTGCTTTAACCCTGGGGGATGGGGGGCTGGGACCAGGCCCATGGCTTTTTTTTTCCTGGCCCCTTGAAATTAAGCACCTGCTGTACTAGAAGGGCAGAGGTGTTCCTGGTTAGCAGGCAACAAAATTCCAATAAGAAGTGCTAGCAAAATTGTTTCACCAGGGAGGTGGTGGGCTGCAGCGGTTCCCACATATGTGCTTGCACCAGTGGTGGTGGGCAGTTGTGAGTCCTGCATGTGCACATGAGCCATCAAAGCAGTGGAAGGAGGCTATGGGTGAGTGCAGACTGGAAGGGGAAGGCTGTGGGCGGGTGCATGCCCAAAGGGGCCTACATGCAGAAGCTCTCCAACTGTTAGGTAGGTTTTGCTGGCAAAAGACCTGTGGCATTAGTTGCTGGCAAACCCCGCAGCTAGGCAGCTGAGGCTGCACTGTAAGAGCTGGCAGCCAGGCTGGGATCCTGGGATAGGCCAGCAGGCACGGGGGACACCCAGATCATACTGTCCCTGACTCATGGGCAAGATAGCCCTACTCTGTCCTGGTCTGGCAGATAACAAAGGCTAAAGCCACCTAGAGGAGTACAGAGAACTTTGGGGCATGGGCACCCTTTACTCTGCCCTACTGCAGCCATTCCCATACCAAAATCTTTTGGATCCATGAAGGCTTAAATTCTGTCATTGCCAACTCTCTGGGACATTCCCCCTGCCAAGTCAAATGTCCATGATGGTCATGAGGTCTCCTGCAACTAGGATCCTGGAGGTCTGTTGTGAGAGTGGGCCACTCTATGCCTATTTCACTCATCCCTCTCCCAAGATCCCCTTGGGGCCAGGAATGAGTGCTGGTGCTAGGCAACCATGTGCATGGGGTCCCAGCTTTCTCCCTTTTCAGGCCAAGTTTGAATCTTCCCTTTGTCCACTCTTGGTGCCTTGTTTTCAAAAATCTGTTTGGACTATCCCAGACTACTTATGATCTGCCCTCTCTTGGTGGGAGAAGTTCTTCCTAGATAGTTGGCCACCTTGGCTCCAATAAATGCTTAACATTGTTTTTTTGATGGCGAATACCTGAAAGTTTTGGGAAGATTGGGACGATCTCAACTTCAGGAAAAGTAACATCATACTAATAGAATTTTGTCAAGTGGCCTTTGTTATCCAGATTAAAAAAACAAATCTGGATGATGGGATAGAAATATAATGCCAGGATATATAGTAATATATTGTTTCTGAAGACCTTATGGCAAAATGCTTAATTTTAATATTTCTCTGTATTATTTAATTTTATTTTAATCATTTTTCAAATATAGATTTCTCAAAAATAAGTATTACTGAGTAATTTCATTTGAAGTAAACTCTACACGATGAAGGAATATTCACTATAGTTTTTAAATTTTACTGTATGGATGCTATCATGACGTCTGTAACAATGAAAGAATACAATTTATGAAATAATCTTATTTCCAAATATTCTCTATACAAGATAAATTAATGTTTCTAAACAATGTGTTTGGTCATTTTGATCAAACTTGGTCAACTTGGCAACTTTTCCTACATCAGTAACTGAAATGATATCTCTGAGCATTAGTGTTTTCATTTTATGAATCTCTTTATTGAGTGGTACTTTCAGAAAGTGATGTATAAATATTTTTGCAGAAAAATCCTGCCACTAGATGGTACTATTTTCTTGAGAGGTCACTTGGATTAAGCAAGATATTAAAAATTTCAAGAAATTTGTCATCTCAGCCATTTGGCTAAGATTAAGTGAATAAATTTGTATATTATTTTATTTTGTAAAAGGAAGACATACTCTCTATTCAAATGTCAATGTGTTGTAAGCATCAACAGAATATAATAAAGCCAATGTAAAGAGAGACTTTTATATAATTTTCCCTTTAGAGGCTGGGTATGGTGGCTCACACCTCTAACCCCAGCACTTTGGAGAATAAACTTAACAGTTAGTTAGCCTAGAACAGTTATAAAAAATATGGACACTGCTGTCAAACAAACCTGGATTCTATTTGGTGCTTTTATTTACTTCCTGCCTTTACTTCAGCAAGGTATTCTAAACTATCACATACTCAGACATGCCATTATTCAGTAATGAAGGGCTACTATTGTAGCCCCTTCTTTCCCATTAATTTTTATGCCCTTTCCGTCCTCCCTCCTTAATTTTTTTTTTTTGATGAGGTTGATTTATTTCTACATGACATTTGGTGAATATATGTATATATGTGTATATCTTTATACCCACACACATATATGTACACTTAAACATACACACGCACACAAACAATATGCCCAGAATATGTAACAATGCCTGACACATAATATGTAATCAATAAATATTTGTTCAATCAATGCATTGTAAATTTAATTCACTCAAATTATCCCCATTCTATTTCATACCTTTCTACTACAATATATTTGATAAAGAATATTATAAATTATTGGCCACAATTCTGGTCCCAGAGGTTATGGGTAGCATCAACACCCACATATTGGGACCCTAGAGAAAGGATGGCCAAAGCAGGATCCCTACCAACAAAAATTATCTGACAAGTCCTCTCTCTAAGTATACCTTCACTATTCTTTTTCCCTATGCTTCTGCTTGATTATATGGTGTTTGTTTTTTAATAATTATTACAGAATGCTTATTATAGATCATTAGGAGATGTATAAGAATAAAATTAAACACACAAACAAAATCCCATCACTAGACACCTGCTTTTATAATTCAGTGTGGACCGTATTTCCTTCTAATTTTTTTTTTCTTTAAGATGGAGTCTCGCTCTGTCACCCAGGCTGGAGAGCAGTGGCGTGATCTCGGCTCACTGCAACCTCTGCCTCCTGGGTTCAAGCAATTCTTCTGCCTCAGCCACCCGAGTAGCTGGGATTGCAGCCACGTGCCACCACACCAGCTCATTTTTGCATTTTTAGTAGATACAGGGTTTTACTACATTGGCCAGAATGGTCTTGAACTCCCGACCTCAGGTGATCCATCCACCTCAGCCTCCCAAAGTTCTGGGATTACAGGTGTGAGCCACCATGCCCAGCCTCTTTCTAGTATTTTAAATACACATTTCCTGCCTCCCTCCCTTCCCCTTCCCTTTCCCCTTCTCCTTCCCCTTCCCCTTCTCCTTCTCTTTTCCCCTTCCCCTTCCCCTTCCCCTTTCCCTTTCCCTCCCCTCCGCTCCCCTCCCTTCCTCCACCTGACCTCCTTCCCTCCTCTCCTGCCTTCTCTGGTTTGGCTTCTTTATTGCTTTCCATAATTGATATCATGTTATACACTTTTATATTGTGTATGTGTACTTTTACCTTTAAAATAAATTTCCAGGAAAGTTTTCTCTTCTTTATTTCCATCAAAAGATTCCCATTTATCCAATCTCTATCTTACAGCAATATCACTTAAAAATGGTTGTTAATTCTTGCTAATGTGATAGATGGAAATAGAATGTTAATATTGTGTTACTCAAAAACATATTTAAGCATTTCAAAATTCTATGAAATTATTGTTTAGTTTTTATTTTTCTGTTTTTACAGTTTTAAAGTTTTTGCAGCTTTCTGCTGTAGATTCTTTAGAGTATTTTTTCTATGCACACCCATGACTTCTGCAAGTAATAATAATTACATTCTTTCTAATCTTTATAACTATTTGTGTCCTATTGCACTGACTAGGACCTTCAGAATAATGTCGAATTGAAGGTGACAAAGCAGATATTATTGGCTTAGTCCCACCATAGGGAGAAAGTGCTATCAACATCGAGCAGGATTCTAGCTGTAGGGTTTTATAGGTCACCTTATAATGTTGAAGAAGCTTCTTTCTATTTCTGCTTACTGAAAGTTGTTATTGTGAATGGTTGTTGAACTTTATAAAAACAATTAATGCTCCTATTAAAATTATCATATAGCTCTTTTTCTGTATTCTAATAATATAATAAAATGTGTTATTTGATATGTGGATGCTAACAATCTCCATTTCCAGGTAAACTGCACTTAGTCATTATGTATTATCCCTTATATATATTGTTGGGTTTGATTTGCTAAAATTCTTTTCAAGATTTTAGATCTATGTTTATGAGAGATACTTATCTGCAGTTCTCTGCTTTTATAATCTTTGTATGATTTTGATAGCAAGGTAATGCTGACCACATAAAATAAAATGGAATCTTCCTCTTCTATTTACTGAAAGGTTTTTGTATGAAATTCGTGGTATTTCTTCCTAAAATTTTTGATAGAATTTGAAGTGAAGCCATCTGGACCTGAAGTTTTCTTTGTTGGAAGATTTTAAGTGATAAAATTGATTTTTAAGGTTGATAAAAGATTATTCGTTCTTTTTTTCTTCTTGAATTAGTTTTGGTTCATCTATGTCTTTCAAGAAATATGTATATTTTATCCAGGTTGCAAAATTTATTTGCATTAAGTTGGTAAAAGTATTTCCTTATTATACTTTTTGTGTGTGAAGAGTCTGCAATTATGTCCCCTCCTTTGTTTCTAATATTATTAATTTGTATCTTCTCTTTTTTATTCATGATTATTCTGGGTAGAGACATATCAGTTTTATCAATATCTTCAATGAACCAGTTTTAGCTTTATTGATGTTTCACTGTTGCTCATTTGTATTTCATTGATTTTTATTCATGTCACTGTTTCCTTTATTTTAGTGAATATGGATTTATTTTGCCCTTCTCGACAACTTTCTTGGTGCTCAGATTATTGGTTTCATTTCTTAGCTTTTTTTTTTAGTGTTAGCATTTAGTGCTGTTAATTTCCCTCTAGGAACTGCTTTAGTTGCATTTTTAAAATTTTGGTATGTTAGATTTTATTATATTTAGTTAAAAATAATTTTTATTTTCATTGTGATTTCTTCTTTTATTTGTGAATTGTTTAAATATATGTTGTTTAATTTGCAAGTATTTGGTGGTTTCCTAATTGTCTTACTGCTATTGATTTCTAATTTAATTCCAATGTAGTTAAATCTTTTTAATTTTTTAATTCCTGTTTTATGTTTTATACTAGTAATGTACCATGTACATTTGAAAGAAATGTGAACTCTACTATCGTTGGGTATAATTTTTTGTAATTATCATCAGGATAGTTGATAATACTGTTCAATTTTTCTACATATTTGCTAATTTGTATATCTAGTTGTTCTAATCATTATTGAGAAAGAGGTGTCAGCATGCTCAACTATGACCGTTGAGTTATCCGTCTCTCGCTATAATTACGTCAATTTTTGGTCTGTTTTTAGATGCATACACATTATTGATTTTTATTCCTCATAAGTTGACATTTTATTATAATGAAATATTCCTCTTTCTGCTTATACATTTGCCTTATATTTTTTGTGATATAAATATAGCCACTTCAGCCTTTTTATGCTTATTGTTTGCATGTCATATTCTTTTTCATCCATTTACTTTTAGCATACCTGTGTCCTTAAAGTATACTTTTTTTTACAGCATGTAATTGTCTTTTCAAAAAATTTATTCCAACAATTTCACTCTTTTTTAGTTATTAATTTTGTTTGATTAGTCTATAGTATTTAACATAGTTATGTATACAACTGGATTTTGTCTATGTCTTAATTATTGTTTTTTCTACTTTCCTCTTCTGATTTTTTTTTTTCTGCTGGTTCTACATTCTTGACTTTTTTGGATTATTTAAGTGTGTTAAAATTTTTAAAAATTGTTTCGGTTATTTTAGATTGTATTTCATTTTAGTTAATTATTTTTTTAAAATGTTTGCTCAAGGGTTATAATAAACATTGTTAACATTTTATAGCCCAGTCAGTGTTAAACTTGTACAAATCCATGTAACATACAGGAATCTTACAAATGAACTGATTGTGTATATTATAGTTGTTACATGTACTACATGTCCATAATTTATATGGTAATATGGTTATTCAATGGTCATTTGGTCATTATTTCTTAAAATATTTTTTCTGTCTCATTCTTCCTCACCCTTCTTCTGAAATTGTCATTACCTATATGTTAGGCCATTTGATATCTAACAGATCCCCAAGGCTCTGTTTCCTTCTTTCAACATTCTTTAATCTGTATTTTAGTGTTGGATAATTTCTATTGAACCATCTTCATGTTTACCTACTTTTTTTATTGTGCTCTCTATAGGCTGTTCAAACCACAGCCACAGAAATTTTTAATGTCAGATCTAACATTTTATAGAACTACCTTTTTCTGTTCTAGAGTTTACATTTGTTCTTTTTTATTGGTTCTAGTCTGCTGAAATTTCCCATTTTCCATCTGTGAAAGCATATTGCATTTCCTGAGGATCATCACAATAGCCATTTAAAAATCCTTGCCTGTTAGTTTTAGTACTGACTTCAAATAATCCACAATAGCCGTTTAAAAATCCTTGCCTGTTAGTTTTAGTACTGACTTCATCTTATGTTTGGATTCAGTTGATTTTCTTTCTCTTAAGAAGTTGCTTATTTTCTTGATTCTTCATATATTAGATCATATTGGATTAAATTCTAGACAATATAAATATTAAATTGTAGAAATTCTGTATTCTTTTATTTTTGTACAGTGGGTGATGTTTTGTTTGTTTTAGAAAGTAATTATCTTGGCTGAGGTTGGATTACTAACTTTTTTGGGGGGATGGCATCTCCAGTCTAACTTTAGGCACTTTGTCTTAGTTGTTCTGAGTTTATTCAGGACATGCATGGCTCAGAAGTCAGCAAAATTGTAACTAATAGAATTTGTGGCACCCCATTCTAATTTTTTCTTTTCTTAATTCTTCCATTCTCTTTTGAAACTGTGGTTTCACTATCTAAAGAGACTGGATTTTTTTCTAGCATTGCTTTTGACACCAGTGTGCACTTAAAAAAATAAAAAAGGATAAAAGTTATGAAAATGGGGAAAGTATATTGTACAGCTCTCCTCCTCCTCTCTTTAAGCCTAAATTTTCACCAGAATCTGTTTGCTTTTCTTCACTCTCTAGTTCTTTCAGGGAGTTGCTTTTTGAATTCTTATTTTCCGTGATACAGTCGTCTAGAATGATCTTATTCTGTTGTAACTGAAATGGAAACAAATTGTATTATTTTAAAACTTCATTGTCTATTTATGTTTTTTTCTTTCCTGATACATACATGTAGAGAGAGAGATACAGAAAGTAGAATGGTGGTTGTTAGAGTGTGGGGCAGTTATATTTGTGTTACAAACATGCATATATATATATAAGTGTATATTGGTCTTTGTAAATCCTCTTATTGATTTCTATATATATCATTTCATTATACATATAATTTTCATTATATATATATTTCCTGAATATGTATACTGAAATTACACATATAAATGCATGTTGATCTTCGTAAATCCTCTTATTGATTTCGGGAGTTTTCCTGTAGTTTCTTTTGGAGTTTCTATTTTACACTATCTCTAATACAATGTCAACTAGAGTTGGTGATAGTGAGCATTCTTCATCTATTCTCAGTGTCAGAGCAAAAATATGCAATAACTGACCATTTAATATTTATTTTGAAATACTTTTTTATCCGATAAGGAGGTTTCTTTCTATTTATTGTTTGCAAAGTGTTTTATTATAAATAGATATTGAATTTTTATCATATTCCTTTCTGCATTTATTGAGGTGACTGAAAAATCATATAATTTTTCTTTTTTCTGTAAATATAATGAATTACACTGATTTTTAAAAAAAATTACATTTGTATTCTTAGATAAAGCCTAATGATTGCAATATACTATCCTTTTTATAAATTACTGCCTTCAAATTACTAACATTTTATTTAGGAGGTTTTCATCTATGTTCATAAGTTGGATAGGTATTTAATATTTTTCTTTTCATATTATCATCCAGTGTTAGAATCAAATTTATTTTTGTTCTCATAAAATAGGTGTTGAGAAATATTTTCCTTTCACTATTCTCTGAAAGTTGGCATAAGATTCATTTTATATAGATCTTAATAATTTAGAGTAATTTATTGGTTAAATCTCCTAGGCATTGAGTTTTTCTTACAGAATAGTTTAAATAATGAATCCAGTTAAAAATACATATAGGAGTATAATATTTAAATACTTCTTTTTTGTGGGGGGATAGTTTTTCCCCCATTTTAATCATTTGTAAATGTACAGTTCAGTGGCATTAAGTACATTTACATTGTCATTCAACTATCAACATCACACATACATGGAATGTTTTTCATTTGCAAAACTGAAACTTTGTATCTATTAAACAAACTCTCCTTTTCTGCTGTCCCATACTCTAACAACCACCATTCTACTTTCTGTCTATCAATTTGACTACTGCAAGGGTACCTCATGTAAACCTTATGTGGAATCAAACTATTTGTCCTTTGGGGACTGGCTTATTCACTTAGCATTATGACTTCAGATTCATTCATGTCACATGTCTGAATTATCTTCCTTTTTAAGGCTGAATAATATTTTGGTGTGTGTGTGTGTGTGTATATATATATATATGTTTTGTTCCTCCTCTTACCTGTCAATGAACACATAGGTTGGAATTCTTCCAACTTTTGGCAATTACAAATAACGTTGCTTTGAATATAGGTGCACAAAAATCTGTTCAAGTCCGTGCTTTCAATTCTTTTGGTATATACTCAGAAGTAGAATTACTTAATCACATGGTTATTCTAATTTTAGTTCCTTTTAGGAGTTGCCATACTTTTTCCCATGGTGGCTGCACCACTTTACCTTCCCACCAACAGTGTGTAAGAGTTACAGTTTCTCCACATCCTCAACAACACTTAATTTTCTTTCTTTCCTTCTTTTCTTTTCTTTTTCCTTTCCTCTCCTCTCCTTTCTTTCTCTTTCTTTCTTTCTTTTTCTTTTTTTTTCTTTCTTTCCTTCCTTCCTTCCTTGCTTCCTTCCTTCCTTCCTTCCCTTCCTTCCTCCCTCCCCTTCCTTCCTTCCTTCTCTCCTTCCTTCTTCCTTCCTTCCTTCCTTCCTTCCTGCCTTCCTTCCTTCCTGCCTTCCTGCCTTCCTGCCTTCCTGCCTTCCTGCCTTCCTGCCTTCCTGCCTTCCTGCCTTCCTGCCTTCCTGCCTGCCTTCCTTCCTTCCTTCCTTCCTTCCTTCCTTCCTTCCTTCCCTGACTTCCTGCCTTCCTTCCTTCCCTTCCTTCCTCCCTCCCTCCCCTTCCTTCCTTCCTTCCCTTCCTTCTTCCTTCCTTCCTTCCTTCCTTCCTTCCTTCCTTCCTTCCTTCCTTCCTTCCTTCCTTCCATCCGTCCATCCGTACTTCCTTCCGTCCTTCCTGTTGGTCTTGCTTTGATAGTTTTTCTCTCTCCCTTTTTCTTTTTCTTTCTTTTTAAATAGATATGATAATGGATGTGAGGTGGCATCTTACTGTGGTTTTGATTGTGCATTTAAGTGGTATCTTATTTTACATTTCCTTAATGACTAGTGATGTGGAGCATCCTTTTAGGTTCTCATTGGCATTTGCATATCTTCTCTGGAGATATGTCTATTCAAGTCTTTTGCCCATTTTAAAGTCAGGGTTTGTTGTTGTTGCTGAGCTATAGGAATTCTTTAATATTTTGAATATTAATTCCTATCAGATATGTGATTTGTAAATATTTTCTCTCATTTTATGAGTTGCCTTCTTATTCCATTGATAATGTCATTTGATGCACAAGTTTTTAATTTTGATGCAGTTCAATTTTTTTTACTTTTTCTGTTGTTGCCTGTGTCTTCAGTGTTTTAGCCAATAAATCATTGCCAATTCCAATCTTATGAAGCTTTTCCTTTATGTTTTTTTCTAAGAGTTTTGTAGTTTTAGCCCTTATGTGTAGATCTCTGATTCATTTTAAGTTACTTTTTGTATATGGTATAAGGGCATAATTTCATTCTTTTGCACAGATATCCAGTTTTCCTAACTTCATTTGTTGAAAAGATAAGTTTCTTTCCCATTAAGTGGTCTTTACACCCTTGCAAAAAATCATTTGTCCCTTTAAGTCAGAATTTATTTGCGGGCTATCTCTTTTATTCTACTGGTCTATCTGTTTATCCTTATGCCAGTACTACATTTTGACAAGTTGTGGTTCTAAGAATTTTCTATATTATGTAAATTGTCAACGTTAATGGCATAATATCCTATTATTTGTAAATGTCTAATGAATCTGTGATTATTCCCCATTTTTACTTTTTATTATTGATACTTTGAGTTTTTGCTGTTTTTCATTAGTCTTTTTGGAACTTATCAAGTTCATTAACTTTTGAAAAATCATCTTTTGGCTTTATTAAAGTTCACTTTTGTATGTTTGCTTTCTATTTCAGTGATTTCTATTTTTAATTGCTCTCATGTCTTCTCGATTCACTGTTACAAAATATTCTTCTATTTTACGTGGAAAGTTATTTTATAAGGTAACTACAGTTTTCAAATTTAATTATTTGTAATTTTGATCCTTGAATTTCTAAAATAAGTATGTAATTCTTAGAGAAACATGTGTGTTCATGAAAAATAAGTGTATAATAATTGACTTGAGTTGTGTAAATTATAAAGCAGTAAAGTATGTATTAATGACTAATACTAATTACACCAGGTCTATTTTCTACATATTTTTCATGCTTCAAATTTCTTCATAAGCACTCAGTGCAGAACCATCCTTTGTTTAGTGATTGCACATTCAGAGCTGTGACTGTGTTGAAAATATAAGAAAGAAAATTCAAAAAAGACCCATTAACCATAATCAAAGGCACATTTATGCCATACAATAGATTAGGTACTTAACTAGGTTAAATGTTGAATTTCAAAGGTGAGAAATGTCTTCTGCTTCTTACTATCTTTTTCAAAAAGGTGGCTAGGCCATTACACAGAAAGAGTAATTTCTTCTGAGATAGTGGAATTCTATTTACATTCTATTAAAATATAAATTTTACATCAGTCCAATGCTTGTATCCAGAAATTAAATTACTAGCCATTGTGCTCTGGGAAGTAATTAATTACTTGAAAATCTCATTAATTCTGAATTAATTTTTAATGCAGGTAGAATATTAAATGATCTATAAAGAGCAAAAAAATTCTCAAGACAGCCATAAACGGTCTTAGTATAGATACAAGACACTCTTTACTTTCTACAAAGTATTTGGGAGGGAAAAATAAATAACCCTGGCATTTATTTCATTATTTGATTTTATCAGTGACTCCAGGCATTCAACTCAGCTAAGATAAAATTCTAATCTAAAGATGTGTTTAGATTCTTTTCTCCTTGAAAGTCTGCTTAATAGGAACTAAAGAAGAATTTAGGCAAGTGAATGTCTTATAATTTGTCACCTTCTTAAAAAATGCATCTATTATGGAAAATGTATGATTTCAAACTTAGGATTACAAAAAAGGTAAAATCATTGATAGAAAATTCCAAAACCATTTATTTATTTATTTATTTATTTATTTATTTATTTATTTGATGGAGTCTCACTGTTGCCCAGGCTGGAGTGCAGTGGCATGATCTTGGCTCACTGCAAGTTCTGCCCCCCAGGTTCATGTCATTCTCCTGCCTCAGCCTCCCAAGCAGCTGGGACTACAGGTGCCTGCCACCACACCCGGATAATTTTTTTGTACTTTTAGTAGAGACAGGGTTTCACGGTGTTTGCCAGGATGGTCTCGATATCCTGACCTCGTGATCTGCCCACCTTGGCCTCCCAAAGTGCTGGGATTACAGGCGTGAGCCACCACACCCAGCCTCCAAAACTATTTAATTTTTAATGTATAATGTCAAGTTTAAGGAACTTCAGAAATGTATATCATGTCAGGGTGTATCAGTCCATTTGCATTATTAAGAAGGAGTACCTAAGACTGGGTAATTTATAAAGAAAAGAGGTTTATTTTGGCTCAAGGTTCTGCAGGCCATATTGGAAATGTGGTGCCAGCATTTGCTTCTGGTGCGGGCCTCAAGAAGCTTACAATCATGGCAGCTGGTATGGGGGAGAAGGCATATCACATAGCGAGAAAGAACAAGAGAAAGTGGGGAAGTGCCACACCTTTAAACAACCAGCTCTTGTTAACTGCCAGAATGAGAACTTACCATGGAGATGACATCAAGCCATTCATGAAGGATCTCACCCACGGTCCAAATATCTCTTACGAGACCCCGCCTTTGATATTGGGAATTATATTTCAACATGAGATTTGGAGGGGACACACATCCAAATTATATTACGGGCACTTTTGCCTTTTATTATTTTTTAATTTAGCAAATTCAGATTCATACTTTTTTGATGCTCATAATTTGATGGTCATAATTTTCCTTCAAAATGCTCAATCCTAATGTTTTCTGTTATGACTTTTAGTTGCAAACTTTCTAAAAATAACCCCATTCTTTCAAGTGGATTTACCCTGGTAACCAAATAATCCATACACTTTATCATTGCATGAGCATGCAGATGCATTGATAGGCAGATCCATATACTACTGTTAATGACAATCTTTTGTCTTGGTTGTCCAAAGTTGCCAAATTACTACTTGAGCAACGGTTTTGCTCTTAGCAAAGAATGTTACTCTTGGGAAAAAAAGAGTGAGGTTAAAATTTTTCCTACTGTTTCATTTAATATAACTTTTATGTAACATTTATCTTTCCTTGAACCTTTATTGGCCATTGACCTTTTCTTTGGGCTGATCTCTTCCTGAGTTGTTCAAGCTTCTACCTTAGTTCTCCACATATGCTTGTCTTTATCAAGGAAAACTGAGGTCCTCAATATTTCTGCTTTTCTAACCATGAAAATACTAACTTAAACTGTGTTCCATCATTTTAGATTCCTTTTGGGGACACTGATAATCTGTATTAACAGCTCTATTAAATTTATACTTCTCCAAAGGGGATACATTTTTAGTCCAAGTCTTAGATGTTTTTTAGTTCGTTCTAGGATCATTATTTCACCTCTTATTGAGGTGACCAATAGCACTTAATTTGAATACTACAAGTAATATTTAGATTTATGTATTGGGTCAAAAAGTGAGAAATATGAATCATCCATTTAAAATTAATATTGTGTGTTCATGTACATATATATAGACATACATAATACATATGCATGAATATATGTACATATATAACAATATGCATTGTTTGAATTTATATTTTCCAGTTATATTTTCTAGTTAGAACAAACACAGAAAATGTACTAATTTCAGTAATATTTTTAAAAAATCATAGTAAATTCATATTTTTATGGGATTTTGTACTTTTATGTGTCATATAAAAGTTTTTCACTTATTTGATGTAATGTGCTATGCAGCAATTCTGTAGAACCAGTCTGGTTGTGAGAGGGCTGGTGAGGAAACTTTAGTGTAAAAAAAAAGTTTTTTGGAAATCAAACATTTGTTTTGCATGGATTGCTGCACCATTTAGACAACATATTCTAGTTTCTGGTTTATATATAATCTGAGATTTTGTTCACTACAGTTAAGAAACTGAGGTGCGGACACAAAGAAATCAGCTGATTGACCTTTGGTTATTATAGTCATTTGTTTATTCATTTTAATGTTTTTAAACTAACAGTTACAATCTAATGGGAAAAATAATCTAGCAGCATACGCAACTGAAAGTCCTGTCATGAATTTGTACCCTAGCAAGAGCATGAAAACTAGTTTTTATTTTGAAGTACTTAAAATATTAGAGTAAATGAAAACATTTTAGCAACTACTTCTAATTCCTCAAAATATCAACATCTGTAAAGTTTTGCATCTAGCTTACTTAAATTCTTTATGCAAATTAGCATCCAATTATAATTATCAATATTCCAGTAATCGAATATAGTGATGGTATGCATAGCAGAACTAACATTTTAATCCTTTGTGTAGTTTCTTGAGTCTGTTGAACAGCACACATATAAAATGTCTTTATCCTACCTGGTGTTGAGCATACTGTGCTGCCCATAGCAGTTCATAGTAACCACAACCCCTGGCTTAAAAATATGGAGAAAACGCTCTTGACAGACCTCTGTTGTACTTTGTCAATGTAGTTTGTGATAGTCTGGGCTAATGCGTTACACCTTGATTTACTTCCTATCCTATTAAATTATTCATATCATGCCACATATGAACATGCCAATCCTTAATAAAATGAGCTGAAAATTAGCAGTTAGAGAAAAACAAGTTCAAGAATAAATACTCCCTGGAAACATAGTCTTGAAACAGTCAAATGACATCCATTACTTTCCTTTTCATTAAAGGTAAAATTGTGGGTTGTGGTTGTTCATATGATAATGCCCCTCACACACATATGAGATCTATGGATTTCTATACCACTAGGTTTCCTGGGAGGCCTACATTAGCCCTGAGGCAGCTGGCCAGCGTGAGCAGTACCTGCATTGTGAGAAGATGATCTTTATTATGTGTTTACAGTTGCCTGACTCAGTGTCTGTTCCTAAGCACACAGTGGACTGCCCACTTGTAGGCTCACCTAACTAAAGTTGTCTCTTACATATCTGGCTATGGAAAATTTAAATGATGATGTCCCTTACATGGCCTAAAGCATGTAAGATACCTAAAGAGTATATGATGTGTAGAAGATCTAAAGCACATGCCTGATATGCTTGGGTGAAAATCCTAGCTGTTACAACTTACTTAGAAAAGAGGTTTACTCATTTTTGTGATCAATTAAGCCAATCACAATAGGAATATTAAATACTTATTATATGCCGAACATGACAGTCATTGCTAGTATGAATTTAGCCAGTATTGACTTCTCTGATAATCTCAAAACAAGGTTAAAATATGTATAAACAACGATTTGTTCTCTTAGATGAAAAATATTTACAATAAGCAGAAAAAAGCACCATTCTTGTACTATGATTTGGTTAATTTGTTACCCATTATATGTAGTGTTTTTCTTTTTTAATAGAAGCACTTTAGCTCCATTGCTTGCAAGTAGTGCATATTGTTGCTTATACTTTTGTTGTTAACTTACAATTTTGAAATTAATTAAATTAATTTAATCACAGGGTGAAATTAAGATAAGATGACCTATAAATGTTCTAATTTTGACACATTATTGAAATTTTATTTGTGGTATTTTTATGATTGTTATGAATATTTAGAACTGAGAAGATGATATGGTTTATATTTGAAGGGTATACATTTTTACATATATATGAATTTATTTAACTCAGTCTCATTATTTAAAGTAATCTATGTCTTGTTAATTGGCCATTTCACATGTCACAGATAGATAGAGATATGGGAGCATTTCGTACTCTGATTGTTGCCATCAATTTCTTATTTTTTTTCTTTTTTTTCTGATTGTTGCCGCCCATCAATTTCTTATTTTTTTTGTATTTAAAAGACTTTGCTTATGTATGTGTGATTCGCCCCAAAGTTCATTTGATGAGCACAAAGTTAATACTTTGCTTATGTATGTGTTGGTATCAATTTTTATACCTACATTATGGACTAGAATTTTGAATTAACCCAATAATTGAGTCTATACTGATACTTTTTAAACATTAAAATTAAATTAAAATTAGGATGTTAACATTGCAAACTCATTTTTACCATCTTTCTTGCACAACTCACTCTAGAAGAAACTAACATTAACTTCACACTCACCCCTTACTCTATTCTCAATGCCCTCCTTGGACCCTATGACTCTTTCCCAAGGTCAGAACTGATTAAACACTAGTGCTACTGAGAGTTTTAGCTGAGAGATAGACTGATTTCTTATTTGCTATGTACTTTGAACAGAAAGGTGGTGCAAAGCTGGAGCTTAAGTGACTATGTTTGACTTTTGCGTGGGTGAAGCAAGAAAATATGGTGTTCAGAGAGAATGAAGATTGGAGTAGACACGCAGAGAGAAGCAGGGACCAAAGACCATACAATCCAGACAGCATGGAGGGCAGTGTTTCCCTGGTGCTAAAAATGGTTTGGTTGTTGGTTCCAGTCTTTGTAGATACTCAGCTGTTCTTTCTCCTCAGTTTATTTCCTATCAATTCCCTTGAGCATCTTAAGTAGCTTCTATTCTTTCAACTAAATGACTATTAGGATACTCATCCTCACTTTATTTGGTTAGCATTTGCCAAATGTGTCTACTCCTATTCTTTAACTTTTAATGCTTATCTCTCAAGATTTTGCTGGATTCTAAACAAACTTGTTTAGAGAATTTGTTAGGTGTTTCTGAGTAGGATGTGAGTTTCAATAGTCATACAAGATAAAGAATAACAAATTTGGTTAAAGTAGAAGAAAGTAAAAGACAGAAATTGTTATAGATTTTGCCCATACCTGATACAGTTTTAAAACATTAGATGAAGACATCATGAACCATTAACTAACAAGTGTGAAGTATTGAGCAGATAACCTACCATTTTTGAATCTCTCTCTCTCTCACTGTTTAATTTGTAATAGAGGAATCGCATTAGCTGTCTAAGCTATTTCACAGGGAACTTGTGAGGATCAAATGAAATAATATACGTGAATGTGTTTTTCAATGAATAAAGAAATGTTTACTGTTTTGTAATGCGAAAGGGTGTAAACCTACAGATACTTCCGATTCAAAAAGAACTAAGCACTTAAATATCTTTAGTCTATACAGATTTCAGATTTGTTGGCTGTGCCACTACTTCAGTATATCTGGATAATTCTGAGTAAGTTTCCTCCAGGCAGAAGTTAGGGTATGGGGTAAACTTTCTAAAACACTCAGCAACCTAAGCACTTGGTGTAATTTCATGCAGCAAATATCATGGAATGGGAAATTTTAAAGTGGAACAGATTCTTTTTGAATCATGAATTGCTCTAGAATCTCTAAAGTCACTTTAAAATACCAAGGTTTGGCGATAGAAGCATTTGGCTGCCCTAAACACGGTTGCCAGGCAAATAGCTATCCTGTGGGAATCCCCTGGGAAGTGAATTGCCCTTAAACCATGAGATTGGTGTACTTCTTCAGTGGCTCTTGCATTGTCAATGTACAGAGGAGTTGTGAAAAGTTGCCATTCCTTATCTGTAGCATCACACTGAATATTTTACAGGTTGCATAAACGTTAGTGGTGAGCAAACTACCTCTTTATTTGGACACACAAAATCTTATATTTGCACATAATTACATATAAAAATTATATCCAGTAAGGCCGGGCGCGGTGGCTCAGGCCTGTAATCCCAGCACTTTGGGAGGCCGAGGCGGGCGCATCACGAGGTTAGGAGATGGCGACCATCCTGGCTAACACGGTGAAACCCAGTCTCTACTGAAAATACAAAAAAATTAGCCAGGCATGGTGGTGGGCACCTGTAGTCCCAGCTACTCGGGAGGCTGAGGCAGGAGAATGGCGTGAACCCGGGAGGCGGAGCTTGCAGATCACACCACTGCACTCCAGCCTGGGCGACAGAGCGAGACTCTATCTCAAAAAAATAATAATAATAATAATAAAATAAATAAAATAAAATAAATAAATTATATCCAGCAAATTGCCAAAGGACATGCGATATAGTTTTGTAAGATACAAAAGCATAATAATGAAAAATGTAAGTTTTGCAGTTATACTACTTAGGTTCAAATTCTGGGTTTTTATTTAATTAACTGACTGCATGATTTGCTTACATTGGCCTTACTGAATCTCATTTCCCTCCTCTGTAAAATGATGTAGTAATAATACCATTATCATAGTGTATTTGTAAAGCTTAGAGAGAAAATACAGATAAAGCAAATATTGCAGTATTTGGACCCAGGTGCTCAGTAAATATTAGCTAATGCTATAATTTAATAACAAATACAATAAAATAAGACAAAATTTTGGTTTGAAATGGAAAGCAATGAGACTGCTGGTATTGCTATACCATCATTCACTAACATCACTGTTTTGTAATGAAAGGTGCAAAGTGTTAATCCAAGCATCCACATTTATTACAAATAAAATTATAATCTTAAAGCTATGTGAAAAGCTTCAATATAAACATTTTTCAACACTATCAGTCTCTTCCAATTTTGTGAAATGTTGACACTGGCACAAAGATTTTGATGGTTTTGTGATTCTTTACCATGACAAACATTTTTATCCATTTATAATGCACTTTAATTAGAAGTATAAAATCAGAGTTAAGCAGATTTTTGAAGAAATTAGTAGTTTCCTAAGCCCAACCGTATGAATAAGTTTCTAAGGGAAATCAAGGACAGGATTATTTTCAAGATTTTAGTCTTAAAAGAATGTGCAGAGAATTTCAATTCTAATTTATATAAGTCAGTCAGATAAATCAATTTATTTACCTGGATTTTAGCCTGTCATTTTCTATTTGAAAATGAAGAGAATTATTTTTTCATATTCTATGCATATTTATAAATCGGTATTTTTTTACATTTATTGTTACTACCTTACCATTTGTTATTACCAATTAAATAAGTCCAATCATTTTTTAAACTTTTTATTTTGAAATAATTTTATATGTATAGAAGACTTAGAAAGATAGCATAGAGCATTTTCATACACCCTTCAGCCAGCTTTTGTTAATGTTAACATCTTATGTTACTAGGCTACATTGATCACAATCAAGAAATTAATATTCATATAATACTATGAACTACAGACTTCATTTTAATTTCACCGGTTTTCATTCACTGTCTTTTGTTCTAGGAGCCAGTCCAAGATAGCACCAGTTATGTCTTCTTAGTTTCCTCTAGTCTGTGACAGTTTATCAGCTTTCCTTCTTTATCATGACCTTGACACTTTTGAAAAGTATTGACCAGGTATTTTGTATAATGTCCCTCAGTTTAGGTTGGTGTGATTTTTTTTTTCATGACCAGACTGAGATTATACATTTTGGGGAAGAATAACACAGAGGCAAAGTTCTCTCCTCATATCATATCAGTAATACATTTGTTCAATAGCTTCTTACTGATGATGTTAATCTTGATCACTTGGTTAAAGTTAATATTTTTCCTGTCATATAATCTATTTCTTAGAATCAAGTAACTAGACTCAGCCCATATTCAAGGGGTTTGGGAATGATTAAGCTCCATCTTCTGGAAGGGAGAGTATAAAAAGTTTGTGGGTGTAGACTAAAATCACCATAATAATTAATAAATATTTCAGGGAAGTATGAATACAGTAGTTAAACAATACTTTGGGAGAGATATATAAATATTAATTTTTCCTAAGAATTTCTTCCATTAATCTCAGCATTTGCCAGAGGATTTTGCTTGCAGCAATTATTGTGGTGTTCTAATGGTAACATTCCTTCATTTCTCCACATTTATTATTTGAAATTGCTTTGTAAAGTAGAGTTCTCCGTTTTTCCAGTTGTTTGCTTATTTATTTATGAAATTATTTATATATATCAGTATGGACTCATGAATGATTATTTCAATCTTTGGACTTAATTTATACTGTCATTATTTTGTTGCTCAGAGCGTTTCATCTTTGGCAATTGGGAGCTCTTTTAGGTTGGCTCCTGTATCTTTTCTGGAATGACAGTTCCTCCAGGCTCATCTTGAATTTTCCCTGCCCTCATCCGTACCATTAACCATTTCTCTGAGGGTACCTGGTTCACTTCATTAAAGCGTGGTATTTGGGAAAGAGAATCTGGGCACAGAGCATGCTCACTGCTATGGGAGTGTCACCGGCTCTAAAGCCTCTAATCCCGTCTGATAGGCCAATTTAGTCAGGAAATATTTGTATGTAAGAAGTCCATGTACATAGAAATATCTATATTTGTTTGTCTATTTATTAAAATGTTTGAGTATATACTGATATATCCAACTGAAAGCACCACAGAGTTTATTCTAGCCTTCTTTTTTTTTTAATTGTAATTTCTTTTTCTGACAGTAGGAACTCTGACTCCCATCATCTACAATTCATTTAATTAATGAATCGTTTATTTATTTATATGCATACCCTAGTATGCATCCAAAATGGTTTCTGAATAACTAAATTGTACTCTTGTGAGAATCAAATTTGCCATTGAGTACAGTGTTTGTGTACTATAATTTTAAAAAGAAAACTTTTGTCTTAAAATACCCAGTTAATACACTGTTTCCCAAAGTTACATAGATCAGATTATTTTCCCCCACCCTCTTCAGTGAAGTTTTACACAATACATTTGTAATACGATTAGATTCATTTTTTCATAGTCTGCTTTCAAAACTAGAAACAAATGGGTTTGGATCCCCCAAATCTAGTTAACTGTTAAAAGTTGGAATGTAGTAAAGTTTACTCTATGTGGTATACAATTCTTTGGGTTTTGACAGATGCATAAAGAAATGTATCCACCACCATAGTAACATGCAGAACAATTCCATCACCCTAAAATTTCCCTCATACAGTCTTTTTGTAGTAGGAATCTTCCCCCAAGTCATGACAATCACTAATCTGTTTCCCATTCCTATAGTTTTTGTGCCTTTTCCAAAATGTTATATAAATCGAATTGTATAATACATAAGGTTTGGGTATGGTTTCTTCTATTTGAAAGATGTATTTAAAATTTGTCCTTGTTGTTGCATGAATTCATAGTTCATTCTGTTTTATTGCTGAGAAGTGAATTCCATTGCACAGATGTATCACAGGGTTTTTACTCAGTCACCTGTTAAAAGGACATCTTGGTTATTTCCAGTTTGGGACAATTATGAATAAAACTGCTACAAATATTTACGTACAGGTTTTCGTGTCAATATAAATTTTCAATTCATTTGGGTAACTGTTTAGTAATGAAATTGTAAGTTGTGTGATAATGGTTTGTGTACCTCTCTAAGAAACTGTCAAATGGTTTTCCAGTGTGGTCAAATCAGTTTGCATTCCCATCAGGAATGAATGAGAATTCTTGTTGCTCCATATCTTTGTCAGCACTTGATATATTGGCCTTTAAGTGGTCCTAAATTTCTTTTATCTTAAAATGTCAACAGTCTCAAAATGACACTGAAGCGTAACTGGTATAATATTATTTGAAAATATTCTATTGCATGCTATTACATAACATATAGCAAGGTAAATTATCAGTATGTTTAAAGTTAAGGGAAAGGTAACTTTCATATTGTTGTATATCATTTACAGTTTTGCCCAGCTTTAAAATTTTTTTGGAGTGCATTCCTCACTTTTGAAGTCAATGAATGATTCATGAGAAAAAAATATAAGATCCTATTTGCAATTTTTTTACTTTTGTTGCAATTGCTTTAGGTGTTTTTGTCATGAAATCTTTGCCTTTGCCTACGTCCTGAATGGTATTGTCTAGATTTTCTTCTAGGGTTTTTATAGTTTTGGGTTTTACATTTAAGTCTTTAATACATCTTGAGTTAATTCTTATATGTGGTGTAAGGAAGGGGTCCAGTTTCAATTTTCTGCATATGGGTAGCCACTTCTCCCAGCACCATTTATTAAATAGGGAATCCATTCCTCATTGCTTCTTTTTGTCAGGTTTATGAAAGATCAGATGGTTCTAGGGGTGGGGTCTTACTTCTGAGTTCTCTATTCTGTTCCACTGATCTATGTGTCTGTTTTTGTACTAGTACCATGCTGTTTTGGTTACTGTAGCCTTATAGTATAGATTGAAGGTGGGTAGCATGATGTCTCCAGCTTTGTTCCTTTTGCTTAGGATTGTCTTGGATATACGGGCTCTTTTTTTGTTTCATATAAATTTTAAAATAGTTTTTTTCTAATTCTGTCAAGACTGTCAATGATAGTTTAATGGGAATAGCACTGAATCTATAAATTACTTTGGGTAGTATGGCCATTTTCACAATATTTATTCTTCATATCTATAAGCATGTAATGTTTTTCCATTTCTTTGTGTCCTTTCTGATTTCCTTGAGCAGCAGTTTGTAGTTCTCCTTGAAGAGGTCCTTCACTTCTCTTGTTAGCTGTATTCCTAGATATTTTATTCTTTTGTAGCAATTGTGAATGGGAGTTCATTCATGATTTGGCTCTCTATGTGCCTGTTGGTGTATAGGAAGGTTAGTGATTTTTGCACATTGATTTTTTTTTTTTTTTTTTTTTAATGCTGAGACTTTGCTGAAGTTGCTTATCAGCCTAAGAAGGTTTTGGGCTGAGATGATGGGGTTTTCTAGATATAAGATCAAGTCATCTGCAAACAAAGATAATTTGTCTTCCTATTTGAATACACTTTTTTCTTTCTCTTGCCTGATTGCCCTAGCCACAACTTCCAATACTATGTTGAATAGGAGTGGTGAGAGAGGGCATCATGGTCTTGGGCTTGTATTCAAGAGGAATGCTTCCAGCTTTTGCCCATTCAGTATGATATTGACTATGGGTTTGTCATAAATAGCTCCTATTATTTTGAGGTATGTTCCTTCAATACATGGTTTATTGAGAGTTTTTAATATGAAGGGATGTTGAATTTTACTGATGGTCTTTTCTGGATCTATTGAGATTATCATGCAGTTTTTGTCTTTAGTTCTGTTTATGTGATGAATTACATGTATTGATTTGCATATGTTGAACCAACCTTGCATCCTGGGGATGAACTGAACTTGATCGTGGTGGGCAAACTTTTTGATGTGCTTCCGGATTTGGTTTGCCAGTATTTTATGGACAATTTTCACATTTATTTTCTTCAGAGATATTGGCCTGAAGAGTTTTTAGTTGTTGTTGTATCAGAGTGAACAGAAAACCTACAGAATGGGAGAATATTTTTGCAATCTATCCATCTGACAAAGGTCTAATATCCAGTGTCTACAAGGAACTTAAACAAATTTACAAGAAAAAAACAAACAACCACATTAAAAAGTGGGCAAAGGACATGAACAGACACTTCTCAAAAGAAGACATTAATGCAGCCAACAAACATATGAAGAAAAGCTCAACATCACTGATCATTAGAGAAATGCCAGTCAAAACCACAATGAGATACTATCTCATACCAACCAGAATAGCAATTATTCTGAAACAACAGATGCTGGTGAGGTTGTGGAGAAACAGGAACACTTATACACTGTTGGTGTGAACATAAATTAGTTCAACCATTGTGGAAGAGTGTGGCAATTCCTCAAAATCTAGAAATATGGTTATAAGGTAGAAATACCTTAATACACAGTTGACATAAGATAAAATGTGGTTATAACATAGAAATACCATTTGACCCAACAATCCCATTACAGGGTATACATCATTCTATTATAAAGTTGCAGTACATGCATATGTGTGTTCAATGCAGTACTATTCACAATAGCAAAGAGATGGAATCAACCCATATGCCCATCAACGATAGACTGGATAAAGAAAATGTGGTACATATTCACCATGGAATACCATGCAGCCATAAAAAGAAATGAGATTATGTCCTTTGTGGGGACATGGATGAAGCTGGAAGCCATCGTCCTCAGCAAACTAACGCAGGAACAGAAAACCAAACGCTGCATGTTTTCACTTTTAAGTGGGAGCTGAATGATGAGAACACATGGGACACATGGCAGGGAACAACACATACTGTGGCCTGCAGGGGTGGGGTGGTGGTGAAGGAAGGGAGACCATCAGGAAGAATAGGTAATGAATGCTGGGCTTAACACCTAGGTGATGGGTTGATCCTTGTAGCAAATCACTATGGCACATGTTTACCTGTGTTAACAAACCTGCACATCCTGCACATGTACCCCAGAGCTTAAAATAAAATAGATGGAAAAAAATAAATATGCATTTTGAATTTTGGAATTACATATGTTAAAACACTAAGATAATAACAGCTCCATATAAAAATTAAAATATAGAAAACTTTCACCAAATTTACAAACATTTTTGAAAAACAAGATTGCTGCTTGTTTCTGTGTAGGCATAAAGAAATCACTGATATTTTAAAAATATGATTTATTGTATGACAATAAATTTATACAGATTATGGCAAATATAAGAAAAGGTACTTAGTAAAAACACAATAGAAGTACTGAGAAAAAATTGAGTTAATCTCTGAACATGCCCCCTTTTATACCCTAAACCTAAACCTCAGAAACTTCTAGAACATTACAGAATATACAATCATACTTTCCATTAGCTATCAGAGTGATAATATCATCACACATCATGTAACCTCTGGAAAACTACCAGACACTATTAGAGAATAAGAATGAAAAAGGCAAATAGTATTTTAGTTTATTTTAAAAATAGTCTTGTACCCACTGACAGAGTGTTGATGACCCCTAACACTGCAAGCACTGCTCTATTAGGCTGTGAGCAGGCACTGACAAACTGGATTGAAAGAGAAGTATAGGGAAACACAATGAAAGGTTCAGATACTTGGGAGTTTTAGTAATGGAACTTTACCAAAGTGAGGTATTTACTTGAGAGAGCATCTTAGTCTTTTAGTAAATAATTGAGAGGTAAGATCAAATCACCTTATATAACTTTAGTAATTTTTTGCTGATATAGTACATGAACATCTTGATAAATATTTAATATTAAAATATGGCTATAAGATAGAATCTTGTAATCAATGACCCAGAAAGCCATTTAATCCATCATCTAAAAAGGATCATATCAATAGTGAAAGGGCACTACTAATTATAATGCTGAGTCAATTGGTGTAACACAGGTTTGTCCCAGGGGATATAAGTTCACCCTATTTTGGAAATATATATTCTGAGAGCTCAGTAGATTTCTAAATTTGTGAATACTTTCATGGGTTATACATTTCTAACACAAGAGTCAGTAAAGTTTAGATTCCTGACAGTTACTAAAGGTTTGATGATAAATAGCAACAGTTGATGAGCTATGAATGCTGAAATTTTGGCTAGTTCACTCAGTAACTAAGTAACTCATTTCTGTATACCATCTTAAACATAATTAAATTTATTTTACACACAATGAAATTGAAAAGCATCATCTAGTCCTAAATTATGTATGGTTACTATGAATATGTTCTCCTGACTCTATATAGGTTTCACACCAATGGTCAAAGACATGAAAAACAGCTACACACCCTTTATAAAAACAAAAGTCTAATTGAGAATGAATCTTTAGCTCATCTCTTGTTATTCATGTTAGTTTCTTGCTTGTATGTATATGTGTTGTATTCAACACAAATATTGTGGATAGCTTTGTACTATGAAAAAATTTTAAGACTGTATCTGTGTAAAAATGTATTTGGTGACAGAGGTAGCCAAGGTAAAAAAAAAAAAAAAAAACTTGATAGTAAAAAAAACTTGATACTTTTTATCTCTTTTTTTACTAGTAGTCCAAGAACAATGCATATATCCTGAGTAGCGACAACAGAATAAAATATTTATGAGGAATTGAGCCTAAAGGATTGGCTTAGAAAAATCCTTGGAATGCAGATTTTTTTCCCCCAGCACTTTCATTTGGATTTCAGAATACTGAGTGATTGTTATTCATGATATTTGTTGCTTCTAAGAGGGCAGGAATCCTCACCATGCACACAAAAAGCTGGCAAATTAAAGAGCACAAAGCAGTAGTCTCAAACCTGCCACTGCCTTTTTATGGAACTGAGCTATCTCATTCACCTTTCCTTCAGGTCGCAAAGAATGGATTATGGGAATATTGAACTACTCCACAAAATCTACTGAAAGTAACAATCGATATAAATTATTACAAAGTAGTTTCTCTTTTATACGCTCCCCAGGTCTCCATTATCCAATTTCCAGGTTGTCCGGCATCTTCCCTTTGTCTTCTTTCTCATGCTGCTTATCTTTTTAGGAATTTCTCACTGAAATCACATTTTAAATGGAGAAAGAGAGAATTGGTTACCTCTTATTGCTTTTATTTTTCAGTCCTCTTAATAGCCAACATTTACTGAAAAATATTTAACTGTTTAAAAAAGACAATAGCCAGGCCGGGCGCGGTGGCTCAAGTCTGTAATCCCAGCACTTTGGGAGGCCGAGACGGGTGGATCACAAGGTCAGGAGATCGAGACCATCCTGGCTAACATGGTGAAACCCCGTCTCTACTGAAAAACATACAAAAAACTAGCCAGGCGAGGTGGCGGGCACCTGTAGCCCCAGCTACTCGGGAGGCTGAGGCAGGAGAATGGTGTAAACCCGGGAGGCGGAGCTTGCAGTGAGCTGAGATCCGGCCACTGCACTCCAGCCTGGGCGACAGAGCGAGACTCCGTCTCAAAAAAAAAAAAAAAAAAAAAAAAAAAGACAATAGCCCTTTTTTCTTATCTTCCTGAAAGACTGCATTTTCTAGCAATGCTCCTCCGAAGCTCCATTCACAAATCTACAACAACCCTCTGTAACACAGGTTTACCATATAACAAATCTGCACATGTACCCCAAACTTAAATAAAAGTCGTAAAAAAGGCAAAACAAAACAAAACAAAAACAAAAATGCACTTTGTTTAATTAAACTTTATATCAGGGAGTGCTGAGCTCAAACGGCACATTAAATCGTGATCTATCATATCTGAATTATTCTGAGTGTCACATTTAAAGTCTTTAAAAAAGGCTCTAGCTTTTTCTTTGTGTGATTGTAAAAAAGTAATAATCTGTCATAGATGATTATTTACATCAATATGTGGCCCTTAAATCTTTCCTGTAAAGTTTCATTAAGTTAGCTTAATCTCTACAGCTTGACTGATTCTTTGGAGCTTCAGTCTTTTTATGTACTGTTATTCCATTTGTTTTTCTTATTGCTTTTCCTCTAACCTTCTAAAGGTGTGATCTTTGGGAGACATTATCTTTACAATGAGGAAAAGTACCGTGATGGTTAGCATGTGAACTCTGGATCCAGACTGCCTATCTTCAAATAAAACCTTGTCAGGTTCTAACCTGAGCTGGGGTCTGAGAGGAGTTGGGGGATGGGTGGCAGGTAGCCAAAGGAACTCTTGAGAGATGGCAGGAAGCTGAGACATGGCTTTATTCTCTCTCTCCTACAGAGTCAGCAGTGCAGTTATATTATTCACAGGCAATGGTAGCTCAAAGCCAGGTAAGAGCTCACACAAATAGGTTACATTAAATGGCTACATAATGCATGGGGTTGTGCACCTGTGCTCCAAACCTGCTGTGTCATATTGTACTTTGTCTACTTCAGCCCACTCCTGACTGAAGCACAGCCATTTTTTTACACTCCATCCCTTAGGCTGAGAGAGTTCTTCTAGTGGGGAGACATGCCCATAGGGCAGAATCCTGGACCCAGAGGCCACAGCAGCAATACAGGAAGCAACACCCATGACTAATATTCCCGCTGTGCTGTTCATTATTATTAGGGTCCAGCATAGGCCGGAGCCCAGAGACACCCACCATGTCTGTAGGGATTCATGAGTAAGGCTCTCAACTGCCTTGATTTCCTGGGAAACTCCTTGGAAAGCTGCTGTTATGCTTTGTTGATTGTCAGGGATGAAGGTACAACACTGTGGTCCCAAAAGAGCAAAAGTGCCACCTTGGGCAAAAGTTAATATGTCTAGGGCCATACGGTTCTGCAGTACCACCTTCCTGGTTTGATCAACCTAATCTGTTAACAGAACGAGGGCAACTCAGGTGGTATTCAAGCAGTGTGCTCCGCAAGGGCCATAACTTACACTTCTACAGTTATGACACCCGCTTCAGGGATGGTTAATGCTAAGGGGTAGAACCACCAGGGGGCTCGTTGCATTGGCAAAAACCAGAAACATTTTGCCTTCCAGTTATGTGGGTGTCTAGGCAATGTGGGGATAACAGTGGCAGGCACATAATATCACTATGTAATGCATGGGGTTGTGCTCCTGGGCTCCAAACCTGCTGTGTCATACTGTACTGGATGTCTGCCTCGGCCTACTGACTGAAGCACAGCCATTTTCCTTACAGAACTCTTTCACAGGGAAATTATGAGTATTAAAAAAGTTAATTCAAGTAATTAATTAGTTCATGTAACTGCTTACAATTATGACGATATGAAAAAAAGATTTAATACTGTTAGTGGTGGCAGAGATCTAAGTTACCCCAAGTTACCAGTAGCAAATCTACATGCGTCTACAAGCAACTTTAACCCTTGCCCTCTCAGAAGAAAGAATTTGACTGAGGGACATGAAGCAGAAAACAAGACTGAGGCAAGTTTCAGAGCACGAGTGCAAGTTTATTTAAAACGGCCTTAGAACAGGAAAGAAAGGAAGGTGCACTTGAAAGACACCCAAGTGGACCCATGAAGGTTTAAGAGAGAAAGTCAAATGTCCCGTTCAACCATGATCCTTGGACTTTTATAGGTTCACCTCTTTCCCAAGATTCTTCCCTTATGATGGGCAGCCCACATGTGCAGAGCCCTCCATACCCTTGGGAAGTGAGCATGCGCAGTGTGTTTAGGAAGTGTACATAGGCCCATCTGAAGCTTTCTTCCTTTTTCCAGTTGAGGGTATGTGGAAGATCATACTTTGCCATTTTTATCTCTTAATGTGCATGCCTAGGAAGTTTCTTCTCTCTGGTGTCTGCCTTTAATAACACTTTAATGTTAACAAGTGTAGACCATAGAAGATTGTCTCTCCCCAGCTGCTGAATTATCATTTTTAGAGAGGCAGTGTGACAATTTTCGAAACATCACTGGACATTCCTAGTGGGTGGAGGGAGAGCCCTCTCCTGTCCCACTCATGCCTATCTATCTACCTATAACAATAAAATTTATTGAGGGCCTACCATAGTTTAGGGTCTGTGATAGACACTAGGTATATAGCTATAAAGATACTATATGCTTAAGAACTGAGTTTAGAAGGAGAAGTACACATTGAAACAAATATAGCTGTCCCTTGGTTTCCATGGGCAATTGGTTTCAGCACCCCTCATTGATACCAAAACCTGTGATGTTCAAGTGCTTTATATAAAAGGGCACAGTATTTGCATATAACCTACACACATCTTTCCATACACTTAAATCATCTTTAATTACTTATAATGCCAATATAATGTAAATACTATGTAAATAGTTGTTATACTGTATTGTTTAGGGAATAGTGACAAGAAAAAAGTCTACATGTTCAGTACAGACACAAACATTAATTTTTTCCCCAAATATTTTCATTTTACTCTGGGTCGAATCCATGTATGTGGAACCCACAGATAAGGAAGGCTGACTGTAAGTAAAATAGAACATAATATGCATTGTACTAATATTATACAGGTTATAGAGGTGGCATAAATCTGAAGGTTCTGCAAAGTCTTCCCAGAGGTGAAGTATTCAAGCTGATCTGGAACTCTGGCTGGATAATGGAGAAGAGCAATCTGGGCACTGTTGCCACTGGGCAGATGAGTTTCTGTAATGCTGTTCCTGGAGTCATTTCTCCAGGCCTGCCCAGGCACTAGTTCTCAAGGCATTTCAATAATTTGGAAAACCCAATTTATTAGATTACTTTTTGCTTAAACTATCTAGAGTAGTTTTATATCTTTGCACTGAAACCCTCTATTATCTTTCTTTCCCACAAGACTTACAAAAATCAGACCCTTGCTTGACAACTGTTTGCTTCTAATCTTAGAAAACTGTCCACCCCTACTATACATGTAAGACAGATACCATGCCTATATTTCTTAAATGCCAACTATTTTTCTGGGTCATATTTTTAAAAATGTATTTTAAATATTCAATACTATCCATTTGTACATTTGAAATAATTCAACCTTATGAACTCCAACTTGCTTAAATGTAAAATATGCAAATTAATATCTATGATAGATCATTGCTGTAAATAAACAAAATACTTTTTACAAAAATGTTTTGAAAACTATAATATACTACGTAAAGTTAGACACTAAAAGTTATTCTATGATCAAATCATAGGGACTTATTTTTCAATAAATGAAGTCCATAAGTGAGTGTTCTGAGGTCACATAATTAGCATTTAGAAACAGATGCAAATGCATGTGTATTAACCTGTGGTAAGGCTAACAAATGTCTGGTGACCTAAATAGGAATTAAATGTACATCTCTATTATAGTTTCATTTTTCTCTGTATGCTAATTTGAGAATGCATATTAAGAAAAGCATCATGGTGCAGTGTTTTTATTAATGATGTGATTTTAGGTTAAATGCCATCTTAACTCTGCCAAGTGAAGTGATGAGGAAATTATACAGCCATTTAAAGTCATTAAAATATTTTGCATTTGTTTTTTGGTTACTTTTAACATTTTATTTTGAATTGCTGAAGTAATTGCCTTGAATTAGGGTGATTTTTTTGCTTTTGTTTCTGATGTGTCAATTAGCTATTTTGTGGAGTGAGTTTTAAGAACATTTTTATGGCCTGAGTGATATCTTAAACTTATTTGGGTAGTTTCTTTAAGGTGCCTAATTGTTTTTGGCATTTTGTGATGGTGTAATCAGGACTGTATTTAAGTCCCTTGCTATTGAATATTGCAAATAATTTTAGGGCTGTAAGTACCTTAAAGAACTTTCTTAGTAAATCTAACAAGCAGTAAATGCAACTAATAGTTGAGTTCAGTCTTAGATTCAGAAACATCAGTGAGATCAATACCTTTTTATCTCATTTCCAACATTTTTATTTTTTTCTCTTCCTTTCTCTAATCTAGGTAAACACATATGCATCATTATTATCTGTGTTCATTATAATAGAAAACATACATGCACCAAGAATCAACTTTTAATGAAACTACTATTGTTTCAGCTCCCTGTCAAAACTCTCGTATTTAATCCCAAACTAACTCAAAATACTTAACTGGTTAAATGATGAGTTATATTGAGGAAAAGAGTCAAACTACATAAAATATTTGAAGATATTTATTCTGAGTCAAATATGAGTGACCATGGCCTGTGACAGCCTTCAGGAGATCCTCAGAACATGTACCCAAGTAATCAGAGCACAGTTTGGTTTTATGCATTTTAGGGAGACATGAGACATCAATCAAGTACATTTAAGATATATCTTGGTTCTGTCAAAAAAGGTGAAACAGCCGGGCGCAGTGGCTCACGCCTGTAATCCCAGCACCTTGGGAGGCCGAGGCGGGCGGATCACAAGGTCAGGAGATCGAGACCATGGTGAAACCCCGTCTCTACTAAAAATTACAAAAAATTAGCCGGGCGCGGTTGTGGGCGCCTGTAGTCCCAGCTACTCGGGAGGCTGAGGCAGGAGAATGGCGTGAACCCGGGAGGCGGAGCTTGCAGTGAGCCGAGATCGCGCCACTGCACTCCAGCCTGGGCTGGGCGACAGAGCGAGACTCCGTCTCAAAAAAAAAAAAAAAAAAAAAAAAAAAAAAAAAAAAAAAAAAAAAGGTGAAACAATTTGAGGTGTTGCAGGGTGGGAGTTGTGCTGCAAATTTAAGGAGGCAGCTTTAGGCTAAACTTGATTTAACATGGCAAAGACCAGATATTTCCTTTTAGCAGAAATGATTTCCTTAAAACATCAATAAAACAAAGATAAAGAATCACCACTTTATCTGTTAGTAAATGTTTGCTGCACAAAAATACACTTCCAAATAGCTCTAAAACTAGCTTAAGGTAACAATTTATTTAGTTTTTACTGCTGCTGAGTAGTTCTATTCTAGGCTGATCTTGGCTGGTCTCAGTTAGGCTTACTCATGCATCTGTGATCAGGTTGTGTGTGGACTAGGGCTGGCTGATCCTGGATGGCCTCAGTCCCGTGTCTGGTTATTGCCCAAGATGAAAGAGGAGCAACTGGGCCACACATGTCTCCACATGAGTTCTAAATGCAGAAATATGGCATGCTATTCTTCTTCTAAGCATTAGAACCAAAACAAATTCTTGGCAAGCCTCTGCTTGCATTGTGCTTATTAATGTTACATTCAGTGAAGCAAGTCACATGAATAATCAAGATTCAAGGCTGGATAAACAGACTCTCTCCTTTGTTGGGAAGGGAAGAATTGATAGTCATGTATGCAATCTATCCTAACATTATTCAAAACTCTTTTTGAAAAATAGAATTGCTCTTCAAATTTCTATAAAGTGGCATGCCCAAAGCTCCATGTTCAAAGTATCAGTAATCAAGTAGATGACCTTAGTGGTAGGAAGTGTTTTCCCACAAGGTTAAGTCAGGAGACTTGTAGAGAGGCTGCTGTTAAAATAAGTACATTAACATGCACATCCTGAGTCATAATCTAAAACTTCTTTCTAGAATTTTGGTCAAAAGTTGAGTTTTTGGAAGTTAGTGTAAGCTAGCCCACCCAACCCACTGAAAAAGAAATCATGAATTTGCCTCTTGAATTGCATTTTCTTCTAGGAGAGAGGTATACCTAAATCACATGTTGCATTGGAATATAGAGCTCTTTCTCTAATACATAATATAATTAAATTATAGAGCTCTTTCTCATATATATTTATTCAGTCTTTCTGTAACAATTCTTGAGATATTTCCTTACAGGTTTAAGTTGAAAATCAATACCATTCCAAATTATTCCAGTGTATGTTTGAACAAAGTGGTGACAAGAGCTTCCACAGCTGATTGTTTCATCTGCTTTCTGTCTTCCAACTGCCTCTGTTACTACTACAAAGGCAAGTATTTTATACATATGTGATCTGTGATCTGGTACTAGTCACAGTCGTAAAATGGATCATTCTGCCCTCTCAAACTTGGCAATATCTTTTTAAAAATATTAAATAAAATGACTTTTTGGGATGGGCATGGTGGCTTATGCCTGTAATCCCAGCACATTGGGAGGCTGAGGTGGGCGGATTGCCTGATGTCAAGAGTTTGTGACCAGCCTGGCTAACATGGTGAAACCCCGTCTCTACAAAAATACAAAAAATAGCTGGGCGTGGTGGCGCATGCCTGTAGTCCCAGCTACTCGGGAGGCTGAGGCAGGAGAATTGCTGGAACACAGGAGGCGGAGGTTGCAGAAAGCCAAGTTCACACCACTGCCCTCCTCCACTCCAGCTTGGGTTACAGAGCAAGACTGTCTCAAAAAAAAAAAAAAAACCAAAAAACAAAAAACAAGACTTTTTGCTGTATGATGAAGTTGCTGCCCATGTCAGTATTTCTCTGTAGTTAAAAACTTTCCTAGTTGCCCAGAACTAATAAAATCCCATTTCTTGGGATGATAATCATCTGTTCACCATTCATCTATTAATTAATTAATCAATAACAAGCTGTGATTATTTCCTCTAAGCTAAGTGCAGTGATGGATAGCAAAATTAAATGGTATATTCACTGGACTCAAGCTGCTTATAATCCTGTTGTATATAGAAGGTGTAAATATAAAAGGTAAGTAAAAAAACCAAAAATAGACAAAATAGACAATATATAGAAGGTGACTGCTCTTTACCCCATCACCTTCTTTGTTTTACTCTATCCCTCTCCAGAATGACATGGTGGCCATGCCCTCTTCATAATGTCTTGTTGTGATCTATCACTGGGACAGAAGGAAGGTAACCAATACTTTCTTTATAAATAATATATCATTGAATTCTCACAACACCTTTGTGAGGTAGATGTGTATTACAACATTTACCTCACGAGTAAGGAAAAATAAACCTGGATTCATTAAGTAGATTTCTGTAGATTACATGAATTTAGATACAGAACTTTTAGGATCTTAGGCCTACAACTTTCATAGATTATCAAGTCTTCCTAAAATTTTACATCAAAATACTTCAGAGGGCAATAACTTATTTTTTTGAGAGATTATGGAAGTATAGCCCAAAGCACTCAACCATGAGCCCTTTTTTATTCCAAATTTACATCTGAGTTTTGTTCAGCATTACTACTTCCCCTGTTCACAGGGAATTTCTGCACTTGTTCATGGGAAATGTCTGTTCAGAAAGAAAACTAACTTAGCTGGAGACGCTTCCAATAGTGTATTATATACTTAAAAATTGCTAAAAGAGTAGATTTTATATCCACTCACCACAAATAAATATTTGAGGTATTTCATATGTTAATTAGCTCAATATAGCTCTTAAAGTATACATATTTCAAAATATCATGTACACCCTTACGATATACCAACATTCCTTGACGTAAGATGGCTTGACCTACATTTTTCAACTTTACGATGATGTGAAAGCAATAAACATTAAGTAGAAACCATACTTTGATTTTTGAATAAAAATCCTTTCAAATAACTTCATTAGAAAATGGGCTGTGTATTAGATGATTTTGCCTAATTGTAGACTATTGTAAGTGTTCCAAGAACTTTTAATGTAGGCTAGGTTAAGCTATGATGTTTGGTAAGCTTGGTTTATTAAGTGCATTTTTGACTTACATTATTTTCAACCTACAATAGGTTTCTTGGGATGTATCCCCATTATAAATCAGGAAGCATATGTGTATACAATTTTTATTTGTTGATTAAAAACACAAATAATTTTTTTAAAAACACACAAAACAACCCAAAAACCTTGTACTTCAAATGAGGCAGGTCAGACTCTGATTCTGTTTTCATCATAAATATCTGTGTGACAGTGAAAACAACAAGAAAAACAACAACAAAAAAGAAATACCATGCATGACCACAATAGCACAAAAGCAGGAGTGGGGTAAATGTCCATTTGTGTGTGTGTATGTGTGTGTGTATGTTTTAAAATATAAGGCTTTATTAAGGATTTAAACTGTCAATTTGAGACAGGATAGAAATTTTACCATGAAGGTCTTAGGGTGGCTTGTGCAAGGCCACAGAGCAAATAAAAACCATGTACATCATATAAAACATCTGAATGGGGCACCACAAAAGTCACAGTTCAGAGTGTTAGTGATCTGTAACTCCTGGGCGCAGAGCAGTGTACCTAAGGGCCCCAATCCCTGTCCTTTGTAGGTGTTCAAGTCAGAGAGGAGTTCAGGTTCCTTGCAGTCAGATTTCTGCCTTTGTGGTTGCATCTGCTTCAGCAATCATCTGTGACTGTCAAGTTGAAATTTTGCTCTTCCTCAGCCATCAGAAGTGCCTGGGTTTCATCACCAAATTCAGCTTTGGGGTAAATGAAATTAAGATAAGATCTCTGTGTTCTCTAGAAATACTACATTAATAAGGATGAATATTGTAATTTTTAGGCTAACCATTAAAAGAACTGATGATAACCATATATATTATAAGTTAATGGACAATTAACTTAGTGGGTGAAATGTAATTGCAAGGGTCCTATACAGTACGTTCAATGATGACTATAACCCTGTCTTCTGAAATAGGAGCAAAACAATCATTCATTATCATTATAGTTGACTCTTGAACAATGTGGAGGTTGGGGCACCAACCCCTTGGACAGTTAAAAATTCATATATGACTTTTGACTCTCCAAAAACATAAACAGTAATAGCCTACTGTTGACCACAAGCTTTACTGGTAACATAAACAAGCAATTAACACATATTTTGTATGTTGTATGTACTGTAGTTCTATTCAGTATTTTGCTAGAATTTTTAGTGAAAAATAGCAAAAAAATTGTTTATTCTGAAAGGTTTTTTTGGTGGAGTGTTTAGGGTTTTCTGAATGTAAGATTATGTCATCTGCAAACAGGGCAATTTAACTTCTTCCTTTCCAATTTGGTCACCTTTTGTTTCTTTTTCTTGTCTCATTGCTCTAGGTAGGTCCTTCAGCATTGTGCTGAGTAGAAATGGTGAGAGTGGGAACCCTTGTTTTGTTCTCGATCTTAGAGGAAAAGCTTTTTTTTAGCTTTTCATCATTGAGTATGATATTAGCTGAGGGCTTGTCAAAAATGGCATTTACTATTTTGTGGCCCATTCCTTCTGTACCTAATTTATTGAGAGTTTTTTAAAATCATAAAATAATGTTGAAGTTTGTCAAATAATTTTTTCTGCATTTATCGAGATGATCATATGTTTTTTGTCTTTCATTCTGTCAATTGGTTTACTACACTTATTAATTTGTGATGTTGAACCATCCTTGCATATCACTTAATCATGGTGTGTGATCATTTAAGTATGCCATTGAATTTGCTTTGATAATGTTTTGTTGAGGGTCTTTTGCATTTATATTCATTAGGGATTTTGACCTGTAATTTCTTTTAATGTAGCATCTTAATCTGGTTTTGATATTCAGGATACAAAATTAACATAAAAAATCAGTTGCATAGCTACACACTAACAGTGAACTATTTGAAAAGGAAGTTAAGAAAATGATCTCATTTACAAACACATGAAAAAGAATAAAATACTTAAGAGTAAATTTAGTGAAGGAGCTGAAAGGTCTGTACACTGAAAGCTATAAGATATTGATACAAGAAATTTAAGAAGATACAAATAAATGGAAATATATTTAATCTTCATGAATAAGAAGAGTTAATATTATTAAAATGTCCATATTACCCAAGGTGATCTACAAATCAATGCAATTTTTATCAATATTCAAATGGCATTTTTCATAGAAATAGAAATACAATCCTTAAATCCACATGGAACCACAAAAGATTCCAAATAGCCAAAGAAATTTTATGAAAGACCAATAGTGGTCTTGCAAAGCCTGCAAAGCTGCAAGCATTACATTCCCAAATTTCAAACTACATTACTAAGCTGTAGTAATCAAAACAATGTTGTTTTGGCTTAAAAGCTGACACATAAACTAACGGAACAGAAAGGAGAGCTCAGAAATAACCCTATGCTTATATGGTCTACTAATCTTTAACAAGGGTGCCAAAAATCCACAACAAAGAAAGGAAACTCTCTTAAATAAAGGACACAGAAAAATCTGAATATCAACATACAAAAGAAAAATTGAACCTTTATCTTATAGCATATACAAAAATCAACTCAAAATGGATAAAAGATCTAAATGTAAGACCTGAAAGCAAAAAACTCCTAGAAGAAAATATGGAAAAAAGCCTTCTGGCATTGGTCTTATTAATCATTTTTTATATATAATATCCAAAATACAGATATCAAAAGCAAAAGTAAACTAGTGAGACTACATCAAAATAACAAGCTTCTGCATGACAAAGACAAAAATAAAATAACAAGGAAACTTATAGAATGGGAGAAAATATTTGCAAACCATGTATCTTATAAGCGATGAATCTCCAAAATGTATAAGGAACTCACACAACTCAAGAAAACAAACAACCTTATAAAAAATCAGCATAGGATAAATGAACAGATATTTTCCAAAGCATACAAATGGCCAACAGGTATACAAAAAGATGCTCAACATATTAATCGTCAGAAAAATTAAAATGAGAAACGCAATTAGATATCATCTTACACCTATTGGATGGCTAATATAAAAATGTCAGGAGATAACAAGTGTTGGCAAAGGTGTGCAGAAAAGGGAACCTTCATGTATTTGTGGTGGGAATGCAAATTAGTACAGCTGTTATGGAAAGCACTATGGAGGTTCCTTAAAAAATTAAAAATAGAACTACTATACGATTTAGAAATCCCACTTCTGAGTTTATATTGAAAATAAATCAGTATCTTGAAGATATATCTACACCCTCATGTTTATTACAGCCTTATGTACAATAGCTGATATATGGAAACAACCAGAGTGTTCATCATTGAATGTATGGATAAAGTAAATGTGGTATATACCATGGGATATTATTCAGCCTTAAAAAGGAAGAAAATTCTGCTATTTGTGACAACATAGATGAACCTGCAAGACATTGTGTTAAGTGAAATTAGCCAGGTACAGAAAGGCAAATTTTGAATGATTTCACTTATACGTGGAATCTATGAAATTCTAACTTGTAGAAACAGAGAGTGGCATGGTAGTTGTCTGGGGCTGGCAAGTGGGGAAAAGGGGAGAAGTTTATCAAAGGTACAAGCTTTTCATTATAAGATAATTAAGTTTGAGGGATCTCTTGTACAACATGAGTACTGGTGGATGCATTAATTTTATTGGGACAATGCATAATATATATGTGTATGAATTCATGTTGTACTACTTCAATATATACAATCTTTATTTGTCAATTGGATATTTTAAGATAAATAAATGAGACATGGAGAAAGAAAAAAAGCAAGAGAAAAATGAAATGTTACAGAATTGGAAAGAAAGAAATGAAACGGTCACAATTTGCAGATGACTGATGCTGTTTGTGGAATACCCTAAAGAATCTATGGACATATTTTCAGAACATATGAATGAAGAAGCAAGTCATCCAGATTCAAGATCAGCATACACATATCAATTGTGTTTCTATATACCAAAGGAGATAGGATAAAATTTAAAATTCATATCATCAATATAGCATCTGAAATGGAGTATTATGAATAATTTAATTACTTCTACACAGAAAACTTATCAGTCATTATTGTGGAAAATAGGAGAAAACCTAAGTAAATGGACACATATATAGTGTTTGTGAATTAAAAACTCAATATTGTTCAGATGTCAACTTTGCGCAAATTTATTCTTACATTCAATGCAATCTCGTTCAAAGTTGATTAGATTTTCTTGTTGCAAATGCAAAGCTAATTCAAAACTTTGTAGAACTTAGAATAGTCAAGACAGTCTTTACGAGGGAAAATAAAATAGTTGGAAGAGTTTCACTAACACATTAGTACTTTACTATACAATTACAGTAATCAAGATATTGTGATAATGAAACACAGACAGACCAATGTATTAAAACAGCATCCGGAAAAACACCTGCACATCTTCATACTGCCACCTGATTTAAAACAAAAATGCCACTTCAATTCAGTGGGAGAAAAGCTGGTCTTTTAAATAAATGATGTTCAAGCAATTAAATATGTGCAAAAAGTGAATCTTGATACCTATCTCGCATTATACACAGAGATTATTTTGTACAGAATGTAGATCTACATGTCAAAAGTAAAACAATGAATATTCTAAAAGAAATCCAAGGAGAATATCTTCATGGGTTTTGGGTAGGCAATTATTTATTTAGAGGACACAGTACTAACCATAAAGGAAAAGTCTGGTAAATTGTAGTACATTAAAATTGAGAACTATTGTTCATCAAAAGATATCACTCAATGTCAGAAAATTCAGGTGACATAGTAGGAAACTATACTTAAATTTAACTGATAAAGCATTCGTACTTAAAATATATAGAAAATATTCTGCATATCAATTAGAAGAAACAAATAATCCAATTTAAAAAATGAGCAAAAATCCTAAGTGCTCATAAAATAATAGCTCCAAATGGCTAATAAATATTTAAAAGGTGCTCAACTTTGATCATCAAATGCAATAGGTGTAATAAGTGTTTTAAAAGTGAGTAACCTTGTATAATAAGTGTTTTAAAAGGTGATCAACATTAAGGTACAATACTTGTTTTAAAAGGTGAGCATCTCTACAAGGTGCTCAGCTTTGGTCATCAGTAAAATACAAATTTAAACAAATATATAAATTTTTACATACCTGATAAGATGGCTAACATGGAAAATTACAGTATTTTTCAAATACAAAAGTAATTGAAGATGTGGAGCCACTGGAATTTCATATGGTATTAGTGGAAGTGTAAATTACTGCAACCACTTTTGAAAACTGGCAATACCTACTAAAGCTGAACATGCATATTTCCTATAACTCTATGACCTATGCATCTAAAACCTAGTATAAGACCAGTTCGTGGCATCACTGCTGGTTAGCCCCCATTAAAAACACCTCAATTCCCATCAACCATAGATAAAAGTATGGCATATACACATAGTGGAGTATTATATAGCATTAAACTAACATAAAAAATTTCAAATCTCACACAGAAAAGGAAGTTCAAAGCAGTTACTTTTAAATGTTACTTAAAGTCTTGAATCCAGTGTTGAATTTTATTTTTGATGATAAGTTGTTGGACTTGACATACTCTTATAACCTAAAATCATTGAGAACTTTCTATTGTCATATATTGTATGTTATACATTGGGGATAGTGTAAAGGGGAATAACTTTGGAGAAAATGCTCATTACCTATTTTTGATAAATGTTTTGTTTAAGTGTTATACACAAGTCCATGGAGAATATCATGTTTCATAATAAAGTTAATCTTCTTGTTAACAAAAGTTTATTAGATACATGTTACTGAATGTAAATGGGCTAAATGCCACAATTAAAAGGCACAGAGTAGCAAGCTGGATAAAGAACCAATACCCAATTGTATGCTGTCTTCAAAAGATCCAACTCACATGCAATGACACCCCTAGGCTTAAAATAAAGAGATGAAGGAAAATCGCCAAACAAATGGAAAACAGAAAAAAACAGGAGTCACAATCCTAATTTCAGAAAAAACAGGGTTTAAGCCAACGGAGATCAAAAAGGATAAAAAAGGGCATTACATAATGGTAACGGGTTCAACTGAACAAAAAGATCTAACTATCCTAAATATATGTGCACCCAACATAGGAGCATCCAGATTCTTAAAGCAAATTCTTAGAGACCTTCAAAGAGACTCAGACTCCCACGCAATACTAGTGAGAGACTTCAACACTCCACTGACTAGACAGATCGTCAAGGCAGAAAATTAACAAAGACATTCAGGACCTTAACTCAGCACTGGATCAAATGGACCTGATAGACACCTATAGAACTCTCCACTCCAAAACAACAGAACATACATTCTTCATTCATCAATATACATTCATCACCACATGGCACATACTCTAAAACTGACCACACAACCAGACACAGAACAATCCTCAGCAAATAAAAAAGAACTACTATCATACCAACCATTCTTTTGGATCACAGTGCAATAATAGAAATCAAGACTAAGAAAACTGCTCAAAACCATACAACTACATGGAAATTAAAAACCTGCTCCTGAATGACTTTTGGATAAATAATGAAATTAAGGCAGAAATCAAGAAGTTCCTTGAAACTAATGAGAACAAAGATAAAATGTACCAGAATCTCTGGGACACAGCTAAAACAGTGGTAAGAGGGAAATTTATAGCACTAAATGCCCACACCTAAAAGTTAGAAAGATCTCAATTTAACAACTTTACATCACAAATAAAAGAACTAGAGAACCAAGAGTAAACCAATCTCAAAGCTAGCAGGAGACAAGAAATAACCAAAATCAGAGCTGAACTGAAGGAGATTGAGACACGAAAAACCATTCAAAAGATCAATAAATTCAGGAGTTGGTTTTTTGAAAAAAATAATAAAATAGGCCACTAGCTAGACTGATAAAGAAGAAAAGAGATAAAATCCAAATAAACACAATTAGAAATGACAAAGGGGATGTTATCACTGACCCCACAGAAATACAACTAACAATCAGAGACTATTATTTTCCAATAATGTAAAATGGATAGCATTTGTATAACAGCTCAAAAGTGTAAGGCAAGTTAAATTCTGTTGCAGCTTTTTAAAATTGCTTATTAAGTTGCTTCACTGCAATTCCAAGCACCTTGACATGAGAAATGGTACTATGACTTTTGTATATTCTACACACTTGTAGTGAGCCTTAAGCCTAGTTTGAGAGATACACTTTTAAAAAGCCAGTAAGATTACAACTTAGGAAAATAAATTGTGAAGACTTTATCTCTTACATGCTTCTTATTTATAGATTTTTTTTGCTATTATTTAGCAAATAGATGACTAGAAGCTGAAAAGGAAGTTATACAATTTCTATTCAATCTTTGATTTTAAAAAAACTATCTAGAAATTAAGTGATCTGAGTGAATTGGAGTTTGATTCTAATTTTGCTTTTCTCTTCTGTGTTGTCTCCTGATTTTTTTGAGAAGCCAACTGAATTGTTTGATAGTAGTTTATATTATTATGTAGGTAGTATGTTCTAGGAGAGGTTTAGAAATGTAAAACTCATTATATCTAGTTTAATTCCTAATATCTCCATGAAATAGTTATTATTCCCATTAGACAAAAGAAAATTAAGATTCAGAGAGATCACATAGCTAATGGGATTTGAATAATGGCCTGTATAAATCATAAATTTATGTTTTAATAATTGCATTACTTTGTTTAATTCATTCATTTTTTCTTTTAACCATTATATATTAATTTCCCATTATGTGTCTAGCATGGCTGTAGATACTGAGATTGCAGTGGTGAATAAGCCAGTCAAGGCACTGACTCTCCCCAGTTTCCAGCCTGGTAGTGGACACAAATATCAAGTAAATGAGTAAGTAAATAAACAGAAAACAGATGGCAATAAATGTATGAAGAAGATTAAAAGGTGATATGATATAGATAAGGACATATAGCTAAGAGGAGCTCTCATTTTAACTGAGATCTGAATGATAATAATTAACTAGCCATAACAAGATAAGAAGAAGGCTCTTTTCAGGCAGAAAACACAGCTAGTGTAAAAAGCCAAAGACGAGAATCAGTTTATCCTGTTCTAGGGAAATGAGAAGTTGAATATGCTTGAAATGAGTGGGTGATGTGAAGCACAAGGCAAGATAAGTTAAGGAGGCAGGCAGAATTAAATCATTTAAGACTTTATAAGCCAGGGAAATAATTCTTCTCTTAAGTGTAATGGAAAACTGCTAGAGTTTTTAAAAATGTCTTTTATATAAACAGTGAATTGTTCTTGGTAAAAGTAAAGGCTGAGAGTTCAGCAAGGGTGTCCTTATAGTGATACTGATGAGAGATAACATTAGGTAAACATAGAAGGTAATGCAGATGGAGAGAAGCAGATAGTTTGGGATTATGTTTTTGAAGCAGAGTTGACAAGGCTTTCAGATTGATTAGATGTGGGTAAGAAAGAAAGATAAGAATCAAAGAGAATTTATCTGCTTAAACAGCTTATTGAATGATAGCACCATGTATTAAGATGAAGATCTGAGGAAAAGTTAGTTTTGGGGGTGTTATGACCACTTCCTATTCATCCAATTGGTGAAGGAAGAATTTTGTGCCTGAAATTGTAGGAGATGTTGAAACATACAACACCTGACACTGGACAGATGAGATCATCCAGTCACAACACACTGCATGCTGTGAAGGGCCACACTGGTGTTGCACTCGGGAGCTGAGTGAACCAGGCTGTGGGAGGCAGGCTTTGTTAGTAACGGGAGGGTGAGATGTCCCCTGGTTCCTGCAGAAGGATTGGATTGCCTTGCTTGAGTAATCGTATGGGTTGGCAGGGAGATGAAACCTGTTAGGTTGAGGACAGGGTAGAATGCAACAGCTGACAAAAGAACTAGCTGGGCAGAGAACCTTTCTTACTGAGTAAGGGTGTATCTGGCAACAGCAAGAGAACTCACAGATAGGTCTTTCAGGCCCTGTGAAGTTAAAAAATGTCAAGGTGGCCGGGCGCGGTGGCTCAAGCCTGTAATCCCAGCACTTTGGGAGGCCGAGATGGGCGGATCACGAGGTCAGGAGATCGAGACCATCTTGGCTAACACGGTGAAACCCCGTCTCTATTAAGAAATACAAAAAACTAGCCGGGCGAGGTGGCGGGTGCCTGTAGTCCCAGCTACTCGGGAGGCTGAGGCCGGAGAATGGCGTGAACCCGGGAGGCGGAGCTTGCAGTGAGCTGAGATCCGGCCACTGCACTCCAGCCTGGGCTACAAAGCGAGACTCCGTCTCAAAAAAAAAAAAAAAAAAAAAAAAAAAAAAAAAAAAAAAAAAAAAAATGTCAAGGTAGCACTTGAAAGTTTAGGTCTTACCCTACATCGGGGAAATTAAGGTCGCTTTGGCCATGTTACATTTGAGATGACTGTGTAAAGACTGCATCCAAGTGGAGACATCATGTTGTATATATAAGTCTGAAACTGTGAGAGGTCAGAACTAGAGGTAAAGATTTAGGAGATAAGGACATTTAACATATGGGACTGAGTGGAAGAATGTGTAGATAGAGAAGAGAAAAGGGTTGAGCTTTAGATGCATTTCAACATTGAGAGTTGGAGCAGAGGAAAGGGAGCATCAAGGAGACTTGGAAGAGGAGCTATTGAGGTAGGAAGAAAACCAGGAAGGCAAAGTGTTATGAGCCGAGAGAAGCATTTCAAGAAGGAAGTGATTATCTCTGACAAATGCTGCTGAGTTGTCATAGAAGATAAGTAATCATCAGACTTACAACATGATAACCTTGACAAGAGAGTCTCTGTAGAGTTGTGGGAAATTGGAGGTTCTTGGTAGGTACTTATTTATAGTTAGTTGAAACTAGTGGTGTCTGCTGGTCTGTAGCCTCTAGTTACTGTTTTGTTAATCGCACTATGTAAAAAATAGTCTCCTATGTAATCAAAGGCAAACTGATAAGCATGGAATTCCGTAGAAAATTGGCCTCATCTCCCTTTCACAGGGCAATGTAAGATTTTGTGAGCTGTTTTCTATCCAATAGTGCAATTGCTTACGGTTGTAGGCAGAAGTATAACAGGCACCCCGTGGCCTGCCTTTCTGTCATGGCACACTCCATGATTGGTCACACTGGGGCCTTGCTAACCTTTTAGTTTCACAAATAAGACAAGCTTCCACCTTAGAACACTGGCACATACTTTTCTCCCTGTCTAAAAACATAATCTCTTTCCTTCTGGATAATCTCAACCTTAGGATCACCTTAGGTTTCTTCTTAAATGTCACTTTCTCAGGAAAGTCTCCTGGTCTCATAAATTGGCTTATGCTTCTCTGCAATGCACTCATACTCTGATTTTTTCCTTTACAACTCTTCAATGCATCTTCATTCCATGTTCATGTAATTATCTGAGTACTGTCTCCTTTACTCGACTATAAATTCTATGAAGTCCTCTTCTCAGTATATTTTATTCTTCATGGTATTTCCGGTGCTTGGCACAAGCCTTAGTGTAAAGGGAGTGAACAATAAATAGTAAAAATAAAATAATAATAAATACCAGATGGTTTTTTTTGAGGGAGGTGGCAGATAATTTATTAATTCTTTTTTCTTCTTTTTTATTTTTATTTTTGTTACAGATGAAAAAATTTACTTTAGAATGTTTACTATTGTTCTATTCTATTTTTCCTTTGATTTTCTCTTCTTAGTCATAAGTGGAAATGGAAGGGATTCATTCAAAGGTAGGGATAAGGACAAAATCCATTTCAATTAAAAAAATTACACTATGTATAGGATAAGATTATTGAAATGGAAATTATTCTGTTTAAAGTATTAGTATTGCTTAACTCACTTGCTTCTGTGCTCAAATTCACTGTTTAAAAAACCTCATCGAACATCAAACTATAATATCTACATAAAAATATTTTATTTCAGGAAAGTTACACCAGTTTATATACAGTTTCATAGCAAAATTTTATCTACTTTTGTTACTTTTGCACTGCATATACTTTAAAAATATTAATGACTAACAAACATGGGAAGATATTTTGTTAATGGAATAATGCTTCAAAGTTCTTTTTGTCATTCCGTGGTCTTGAGTATCAGTAATTACTTACCAGCCCTAGACAATGTTCTGAGATAGGGGATTGTCTATACTCCATATACAATCTTCATTTCAACTGCGCAGCTCACTCTGAACTTGGTGTCACTCAGTTCTTGATCTTTATATCTTCACACCCTGTACCTCAAGCCCTTTATCTCTCCACTCATACTTGACCCTTATTATTTCCCACATTTCCCTCTCTGAACTGAAGTGGTAAGTCTCAGGCATGAAGTGAGCGCATTGCTTTAAAAATTGTGGTAATAAAACAAAGCTGAATATTTCATCAAAAGCCTTCCTGAAATAATAATGACTGCATTAGTATTGCTGGGTCAAAATGTTATGTACCCAATAGCTCCAATAACTTGTGTACATAGTGGAAATTAAAAAAAAATTTTTTTCGTTGCTAATAGTGGTTCAGGAAATACACTGCACACCAAGTTTGATCTGATGTGTTACAGTTAGGAAAGGCTTTGATCATTTGTAATCAGGTTAGTGTTCAGTCACATGACTTTGATGGTTGACTGAGAGAACCTGAGAAGAATGCAAGGAAGACATGAGAATGTCTTCATTTGTGCAAATCTAAATTGATATTATAAAAGGTAACTGGCTCTGCCTTGCAGAAGAAATTTATCCGTTGGCATTGTCAAATCTCAAGATAATTTTATTGGTGCCTAATGATATGCCATTAGCTTTCTTAACTTCGAAAGTAATTTAGCAGTTAGTGGAAAAAAATTGTGTATTGCTTAGGCTTCCTGGTTCCTGCATACTCTGTTCTCTGTGCTTGCCTTTTTTCTCCTCTTCTGAGAATTTGTATTTATTCTTTAGGATTCAGCTCAAGCATCTCTTTGTGAAAATTATTCCCCGTTTATCTCTTCTTTCCTCCCAATTCTTTGAGATAGGCAGAAGTCTTCTCCCCAACCTGCTCTCATGGCACTATATATACACACATACACACACACATATATATATGTATATATGCACACACACATATATATATTCTTTGATAATTTATTATATTGTAGTGAAATTATTTGTTCACAAATGTAACTGGAGGTTAATTTGCATTTTGATGGTTCAACAAGATAGATCATCAAGGATAGATGCAATATTAATCAAGTCTCTCAGGCATAGATTAGAATTTTTATCCAAGGAACAATATATATATAAAAAAAGAAAATGACTATACAATAATACTTATTCTTTCATATGTTCTCAAATTTGTCTTTCCATGTAGGAAGACAATATACTAGTTAATCAGTATTCTGATATTTTCTCCAGTTTCTTGGGAACTTTGTAATATTACTTAACTATCTTAATTTGGAATCAATACTGGACCCTAAGGCTTAGAATAAGAACCAGAACTGGGGTTAATTCATCATGGTAACCAGGCTTCATACAATGTCTAAGCATTCATCTGATAAGCCTCTTCTCTGAAAACACTATGTGCTTTAAAATACTTAGAGGTGGGCCAGGTGGTGGCTCACGCTTGTAATCCCAGCACTTTGGGAGGCCAAGGCAGGTGGATCACGAGGTCAGGAGATCAAGACTATCCTGGTTAACATGGTGAAACCGCGTCTCTACTAAAAATACAAAAAAATTAGCCAGGCATGGTGGCGGGTACCTGTAGTCCCAGCTACTCAGGAGGCTGAGGCAGGAGAATGGCATGAACCTGGGAGACAGAGCTTGCAATGAGCCGAGATCGTGCCACTGTACTCCAGCCTGGGCGACAGAGCGAGACTCCATCTCAAACAAAACAAAACAAAACAAAACAAAACACTTATAGGTAGTAGTTCATCTACTTCAAAACTACTACACGAAATGCATAACATCTACGCTTTAAAGAGTAAAACATCAGAACACGAAACAATTGTTTGTTTCCTAGGGTTGTTATGACAGTCATAGATGGATAAACATAGCATTTACTTCAAGTTCATGTGGCTGGATCTCAGAAACTACTAGTTAAAGCCATGGGTAGGCTCTAGAGTCAAACTACCTGGATGCAAAGCTTAGTTTCATGAGTAGCAAACTGTAGTTTGGGCAAGATGCTTAAAATTTCTGCTCTAATTTCTTCATTTATAAGATTGAGATAATACTCTAATTCATTAAGTTGTGTTTAATAAGCCATATATGACTTTCAAAATACTGACTAAATGCTTAAGTTGGTAACATGAGGTGTGAGGCTGATTAAAGATAATAAATTATATTTGACAAAATAAATGTTAACTTTTAACAACTCTTACTGAACTGAACATAGATTTTTTGTTTTCTTGCACATATTTTCTGTTAAAGATAAAATAGAGCCACAGTTCTTTCGTGAGAGGGCCTTCGTGGTAAACAAACATATTAGCTCAGCAGTGGAAGACTCCTGGATACTCTTCAGGGATGAGTCATGTGGTGATGGAAAATGTGCTTTGGCTGGAGCAGCAGTTTTCTGGCCTAGACCTTGCCTCTTCAGATAATCAGAATGGGGGAAGTACAGCCAGCAAAGGGCACTATATCCCTCTTTGTTAAGGAATAGAGCAGCCACTAAAGGATTCTACCATAAAGACAGTTTAGGGTGGTGTTCTAGCAAAGATAAGGATGCATAGAGCAGTTTTGAATCTCCTAATGATTCAAGTGCTAATTCTAGCTTCTTCAGTGATCATGGACGCGGATCGAGGGGAAGGTTTGATAATCATGGATGGAGTGATTATGATGGCACTGACAGCCATGGTGACAGAAGTGGTTTTGGCAATTTATAACATGGTGGGAACAGTCACTGGTGTGACAAATAAGATGAAGAGGATTGGTCAAAACCACTCCCCCCAAGTGAACGTTTGGAACAGGAACTCTTTTCTGGAGGCAACACTGGGATTAATTTTGAGAAATATGGTGACATTCTAGTTGAGGCAACAGGCAGCAATTGTCCTCCACATGTTGAAAGTTTCAGTGATGTTGAGATGGGAGAAACTATCATGGGAAACATGGAGGTTACTCATTATACTCACCTGACTCCAGTGCTAAAGCATGCTCTTACTATTATAAAAGAGAAAAGAGACTTGACGGCTTGTGCCCAAACAGAGTCTGGAAAACTGCAGCATTTCTCTTGCCCATCTTGAGTCAGATGTATTCAGATGGTCCAAAGGAGGCTTTGGGGGCCATGAAAGAAAATTAAAGGTGGGGACGCAGCAAACAATACCCAATCTTCTTGGTATTAGCACCAAGAAGAGAATTGGCAATACAGATCAATGATAAAGCAGGAAAATTTTCATACTGATCTGGAGTTCCTCCTTGCATGATTTATAGTGGTGCCGATATTGTTCAGCAGATTTGAGTCTTAGAAGGTGGATGGCACTTGTTAGTAGCCACTCCAGGATATCTAGTGGATATGATGGAAAGAGGAAAGATTGGATTAAACTTTTGCGAATACTTCGTGTTAGAAGAAGCTGATCAGATGTTGGATATGGGGTTTGAGCCTCAGATACATAGAAAAGTTGAACAAGATACTATGCCTTCAAAGGGTGTCCACCACACTATGATGTTTAGTGCTACTTTACCTAAGGAAATACAGATGCTGGCTCATGACTTCTTTGATGAATATATTAGTATCTTCTTGGCTCTATACAGGAGTTGGCTGTACCTCTGAGAACATCACAAAGAAAGTAGTTTGGGTGGAAGAATCAGACAAGCAGTTGTTTCTGCTTGACCTCCTAAGACATCCACTTGATCCTAGGCAAGTATGCACTAACCTTAGTGTTTGTGAAGACCAAAAAGGGTTTTTATTCTTTAGAGAATATCTTATACCATGAAGGATAGTCACGTACCAGTATCTATGGACACCATTCTCAGAGGGATAGGGAAGAGGCTCTTCACCAGTTACCCTCAGGAAAAAGCCCAATGCTAGTGGCTACAGCAGTAGCAGCAAGAGGACTGGACATTTCAAATGTGAAACATGTTATCAATTTTGATTTGCCAAATGATATTGAAGAATATGTATATGGCATTGGCCATACAAGACGTGTAGGAAACCTTGGCCTGGCCACCTCTTTCTTTAATGAGAGGAACATAAATATCACGAAGGATTTGTTGCATCTTCTTCTTGTTGAAACTAAACAAGAAGTGCCATCTTGGTTAGAAAACATGGTTTATGAACACCACTACCAGGGTAGTAATTGTGGACGTTCTAAGAGTAGCAGATTTAATGGAGAATTTGGTGCCAGACACTACTGACAAAATAGTGGTGCCAGCAGTTCCAGCTTCAGCAGCAGCCACACAAGCAGCAGAAGATTTGGTGGAGGTGGCTATGGAGGCTTTCGCAACACTAATAGATATGGAGGAAATTATAACTCCCAGGGGATTGACTGGTGGGTAACTGAGCCTGCTTTGTAGTAGGTCACCCTGCCAAACAAGTTAATATGGAAACCATATGTAACTTAGCCAGATGATACCTTGTATAGCTTGAAGAACTCACACTATATTACCAGCTGTGATTCTCCACTATTTTTTTTAAGGGAGCTCAAGGTTCTACAAGAAGAAATGAAAAGAACAATTAACAACCTTGTTCGGAAGGTGGTTTGAAGACTTAATTGCCATTGTTTGGATTAATTCCCCTCCTGCTTACCTCCATCCCAAATTGCAATTATAATTTTGTGACTGAGGATTATTTGTTTGTTAATGTTTTTAGATAATTTTTTATTTTGATGTCCTGTTGGTTCAATATATCAATTGTTTTGACAAAATTACTGAACTTGGGCTAAAGTCAAACCTTGGGACACAGGTGTGATACAACTTAACCGGAACCATCGATTCATACAAAAATACTTTAAGGATAAACCTATTTGGTAGCCTGCATTAGGACTTTTTGATACTTGAAAATTGGAGGAAAACAAACAACAAATGTTGTAGGGCATATTGATGAAATTAGTTTCCAGTGTGGCAAACTGTAGTAAGTTAAAGTTCTGATTTGCTCACTCTATCCTGGATAGGTATTTGTAACCTCACAGCCTTTAAACAAGCCATTCCAGTCATGATGAGGTGACGTATGAATACGTACATGCATTCAAACACTGTCTTCAAAGTTAATACAAGTAAGTACAGCAACTCCTCTTTCAGTGTTTAGGCAGATTATTAACTATGAGCTAGCCAAATGTGGGCATACTATTACAGGGAATGCTTAAAGGTCTGGCAACTTGAAATAAGGTTTTAGGAGAACTCATCTACTTAGACTTTTTAAATGCCTGCCATAAATGAAATTGAAATGGTAGATGGGGACCACAGCGATGACCAACCCTCATTAAGGTCCTGGATGATTTTTGGTCTAGTAACAGATGCTAGTGTTGATGTTTTTTGGTCAAGAGGGTAGGAACAGGAAGAATTACACAGCAGGCTTTACTTTAAATGCTGATTCACATGACTGTTCAAGCTGAGTTGAGATGCTCAACTGGCTTACTATAGACTTTGTAAAAATGGCTCCAGAAGAGTGAGTAACTGAAATCTTTAAGATCACACAGGTTGGAAATATGTACATAACTGCACAAGGTGTCAATTCTGCTCTACAGCGCAGTTTTAGTTGCATAGGTTTCCATTGTATTTATAGTCTGTTTAAGTTAAATCTGGCCAAAGATGAGCACTGTTCACCACTAAAATGCCTCTGCCACTTTGAATTCTGTTCTAATTTTGTGGCCAGAATGCGGTGATTAAAGTGCTCAATCTTTTTACAGTGGCATAGGAAGATGGCAAAAATTTCCTGAAGTGCAATAGATTTTCAAATGTATTGTGCCTTGTTCTAAAACTTTTATTAAGTAGGTACACTTGACAGGATTGAGGTCATTTGTCATGTTGTTACTTCAGTTAGTCTAAGTTTAGGCTCTTGTATATATTGCCCATAATTTGTACAAAGTACTTTATTGCACATTCAGATATATATATACACACACAAACACACATATATACACACACACACACATATATATACACACAAACATATGTATATATGTCTTGTCTTGTGTGCATGTCCTTAAACTTCCAACCTTATTTTGTCTCTTGGAGATTGTTGAACACAGCTTGTCTGGGAAGGGGATGGAAATAGATTCTAAAATTTATCTGGGACCATTGGGAAGAAAAGTATTTGCACACGACAGATTTCTAGATACTTTTTGCTGTTAGTTTTATGTAATATTTATTGAACATTTTGACAAATATTTATTTGTAAGCCTAAAAGTGATTCTTTGAAAGTTTAAAGAAACTTGACTAAAGACAGTACAAACACGATGGCACTTGAATGTTGAATGTCACCATATTCATGAAATTATTTATTTTGGGGTAGTGTGAGCTTTTAATGTTAAGTCATATTAAACTCTTAAGTCAAATTAAGCAGACCTGGCATGGTACGATAGCTATAACTTTCTGATGTTAGTAAAAACAGAATTGGCGACTTGAAATTAAATCGTGCCAAGGTTTTGATACACTTGTCTAAAGATATTAATGAAACGCTTCACAACACTGATATGAAGTGTCCAGATTCTCAGATGTTTGTTGTGTGAGTTTTGTTTAGTTTTGTGTATTTTTTTTTCAGTGGATGTCTGGCACATTGCAATCCTCAAACCTGTGGTTATCTTTAGTTGGCAATTTAGTTGGCATAATCAGTGACCTGTACATTCAGTGATAGCGTTTGAGCAAGTTTTATCAGCAGGCAATATTTTCAGTTAATAAGATTTCAAAATCACATAAGGTTTTAAACTTGCTGATATAAAGATTGCACCTCAAGTCACTATAGCTTTAGTAATTGCTTATTGTGTTAGTTCAGATGCTAACAATGCATGTGCTGTGAATATTCTGATTTTATTAAAATAAAATTGAACTACAAAAAATAGATAAAATGCATAAATTGAACGATCTCTAAGACTGCATGGAAAGGAAACTCTTTTGTTCTTGGTATAATATTATGGACCACTGTGAATGTTTTATGGACTTTGTATTCTAATATACTCTTGTTTTGTGAGAATTATCATAATGGTGGATTGAAATATCACAATGATCTCAACCCCATTCTTAGCAATGCAATTTCATGTGATAATTTAAGAGAATTTGCAATGCAATTATATAGTGCTTATTTTTAGTTGCGTTCACTCTTATCTATAAGGGATTGTCCTTAATAACCATAGTTCACAAGATTATGTGAGGTAGGTTACTATCATACAAGATAGATGAACTACATTGTGTATTGGACCATGAATTCCATGGATTTTGACAGGCATAAAATAGAAATGGCTGATTTGTGTTTGTGGAAGTTCATTCAATTCCTGAGAGAAATCAGGAGGTGAAATCTAAGAAATGTTAAGCCATCGAGAGGAGGCAGCTATCTTTTTGAACTTAAGATGGGATGACAGGTCTTTCAGCCTGAGAACAGCTAACATGTGTTCTTTAGTTGTCATACTCAGGGTCAAAAGAACTTTCAAAGTAGTTGCTTGATTGTATTTATTTATTTATTTTGAGACAGAGTTTCACTCTTGTTGCCCAGGCTGGGGTGCAGTGGCATGATCTCGGCTCATGACAACCTCCGCCTCCTGGGTTCAAGTGATTCTCCTGCCTCAGCCTCCCAAGTAGCTGGGATTACAGGTATGCACCACCACGCCCAGCTAATTTTGTGCTTTTACTATAGACGGCATTTCTTCATGTTGGTCAGGCTGGTCTTGCACTCCTGACCTCCGGTGATCCCCCGACCTCGGCTTCCCAAAGTGCTGGGATTACAGGGGTGAGCCACTGCACCCAGTCTGATTATATTTCACTATGAATTTGGAGCTCTAAGCCTAAAAGAAGGTTTCTCATAATTCATAGAAAAAAGAGGAAACTTTCTCTAAAATTTTAATTTCTTGTGTGCATATTTACAAAACCTAAACACAGACTTTTTTTCAGAAATATTTAAACATTCTATTTTAAAGAGTTTCATTTTCCAAGTTTATATAAGGCATGTTAAAATATTTGTAAACCTAAGATAATAGAGCAGCTTTCAGCATTTAAGTATAAGTGATTGAATGTTGAATTATGAACATTACAGACCAGAAGATTAAGAAAAATTTTGCATAGTGAAAAATAATTAGGATTTGACATCATTTTTCTGCTTATGTCCATATAAGGAACGTTTTTACTTATTTTATGTTTAAATATCCATTATCAGTAAGGGAAGCTAATGATATACATTTTTGCATCTTCATATATCTTTGCAATGCATGTGTTTACAGATATGACAGCCATTTAAAATCAGATATTGAAATACAGGAGAGGAAGTGCACACAATACTTAACCCCTAGAACTTTGTCATTGCTATAGACCAGTGCCTGCTGTGTGTTTTCCATTGTTCCCTTTTCTGAATTTGAGTTTGTAATTATGTTATCCTTTCTCCTCTATTGTATATTGGATGTAGAGCAGGACAGATGCCTTGGCATTTTAGATAATAGATTGTAGAACTATGAGTAGCCCCATTAAGGTCAGATGGAGAAGACCACACACCAGCTGGATATCTGAACTTTGAATAGGATGAAGTAACTGGAAGCTATTTGGGAATAGCAACAGCGGGATGCATCAGAGTATGTTCTGTCTTGGGCACTAATGGTCCTCATAGATACGTGGTAGCCAGGTAGGTAATCTGTAGCATAAGGCTACATTTTCACCAGTTATGCTGTCTCCCCCATAGTGCTAAGTTGTTGCTGGCAAGTAGCTGCCTAGTCAGGGTCCATATTTCTCTGGATCCCTTGCAATTAGGTGGTATCATATATCCAGTATTGTCAGTGGAATGCAGTTAGGAATTAGATGTATCTTTTCTAAGACTTTTTTTTTTCTCATGCCTTGATGCAAGAAAACACTTTGACTGTTGGATTTTGGCAGTACCAAAACCACAGGAGGGATAGAGTTCAATTCATTGACTCATAGCTTGGAGGAGAACAACATCCTCCAAAAGCAAAAATCTTATTTTGAAGCTTAGTGTGAAAAATAAACCATTTAAGGTGTTATACATTTTTAGTATCATACATTTAAATGATTATTACTATAACTATTGAAAAATATGTTTGGCATTTAAAAGTCAATTTCTTAAAATTAACTTTCATTTTTTGGTGGCTTTGAAGTGGCACTGCAGTTTTTGTCTTTAAATAGATGGCACATTTGATTTTTAAAATTATTTTTCATTTTTTATTGAGGTACTTAAACTGTCAACTTTAGTAGTTTCCTCACAGATCTGTGTTTTCTGTGCTCTCACCTTGATCTTTAAATTGCAGAGGACTAAGAAATTATTTGTCCCTCGTGTTCTTTTTAAAGCTTTTAATGAGCTTGCAGACAATTATCTCTTTGCTGTTCTTACTATTAATATTGCAGGCGCAACCCTGGGATAGTGTAAAGGTAGGGTAAAAGCAGAGCACTCACTTGACAAGGGGGGGCGTGGGATGGATAGGATGGGATAGATTAGATGCAACACAGAGTAATGAGGTAAGGTGACATGGAATAACTGTGTAGTAGTAACTCAAAAGTATCACAAATTTTTGGACCACATTAGCCTGGATGACTATTCTTAAGTAAATAAACAATGTTGAGAGGCCAAGACAGGCGAATCATGAGGTCAGGAGATTGAGACCATCCCGGCTAACATGGTGAAACCTTGTCTCTACTAAAAATACAAAAAAAATTAGCCAGGCGTGGTGGTGGGCCCCTGTAGTCCCAGCTACTCAGGAGGCTGAGGCAGGAGAATGGTGTGAACCCAGGAGGTGGAGCTTGCAGTGAGCCGAGATTGTGCCATTGCACTCCAGCCTAGGCAACAGAGGGAGACTCCGTCTCATCAAAAAAAAAAAAAAAAAAAAAAAAAAAAAAAAAAAAAGAAACAATGTTATTCTGGCCTGGCTTTGGATTAAAAGGCTGAAGTGTTGGCTAGGGAATTTACATTCTTTGTTTTCTCTCTTGTCTTTATTGTATAGGCAGAGAGAGTTTAATTTTAGCCAAATCCTTTTATTCTTTAATAACGAGCCATATTAGTCAAGATTTGCATTCTAGCACCCCTTCTTTCCATTTGTAAACAACTTTTAAGTATGCAAAATTTTCTTTGAGATGCCTGGGTTCTGCCACTAGTACCCAACATTTTGAGTTAGTTTTTCTTGCCTAAAGCCTACATACTACTCTTCACTGATCCAGTGTCCCCACTTAACCACCACTGGGCTGTTCTCCTTCCCTAGTTCAGGTTCTCAGTTTCTTCTTGGGAGCTCAGAATTTGCTGTTACCATGATTGCATATGCTGAAATCAATGAATTCAGTCATACATCCTTCCAATTCTCTCCTCTCACTACACTTGCATATCCAAGAATTCATGGTGCTCTGCTAAATAAAGGATTATGTTTGGGGGTCACTGCCTTTTAAGAGCACAAAACTGAAGCTTTAAACATTTTAGTGATTTCCATAGCTTCGTGTGTAAACACGTGCTCAGAGATGAATTCATTAAAATGCACTTGTCCTCTCAGGCCACTTAGGGTTGCCCACATACATCCACTCTCAGGCTATTTGAAAATAGGAGGAAGAGGGCACTCAACAATGGATATTTCTAGTACAGAGAGGATTTATGATTTAGAACGTGTAACAATATTCTAGTGACTTTGCATTCATGCACTGGTATCCTTTTCTATAGCCTTTCCAATACATTTTAGAATAAACTGTGGGCTTCTTGCTGCAACTGAGAAGAGCAAATCAATGAAAATAAAAGATATAGGTAATCAAAAGAGGTCTTCACTTTGTCCTCCTGAAAACTCAGACAAAGTGGAGGCTCAAGTCAGTTAGGGAAAGATTGGGCTGTTCATAATTGCCTATGTGACTTGTCAGTTCCTTTTTAACTCATACAAAACCTTTGTGAGTGTGACATTATATCTAGACAATAGTTATGTTAATTTCCCTAATTGTGATATTATCTGCCTATCAATAGCCACCTATTCTAAACTTTAAAACATGTAGCAATTATTTTTCATGCTCGAAACTCAAAGTAACAATAACGTTGGAAAAAAAGACATTTCCTGTGAATTCAGTTAAAATATAGAATGTTCACTTTTTCCTCAGAATAATGCTTTTTAAAAATTTTATTATGCAGTACATGCGTATTAAGGAAAATATGGTTAACACAGAAAAATGAAAGGAAAATTGTAAACTGTAATTTTACTAAACAAAGACATCTACATAACATTTAGGTATATTTTCTTTTCTCAAGGCATCTATAACAGATATTTGCCATTCTTGTTGAATTCTTAGTATGTGTGTGTGGGGAATTTCCAGCTTATGAAGCAGATCTTACTTCCCATTTTAGAAGCAGAAAACCCAAGGCTTATGTTCAGTTGGTCTTATAGCTAAGTGCAAGCACATTAACTTCGGCTATCCCAATTTGATATGTACACTCTGAGCTTTGAATTGAGAATTCCTGAGGCAAAGCTCAGAGACACAGGAGAATGTATTCTCATGGGGTGGAGAGGGAGTAGCACCAATATCCTATTTTCAGAGGGAGAAGAAGCAACAGTTTCAGCGTCAGCATCATTTACATGGTTTTGGTGATAAAACATTTTTGAGTGACAGTGACTATGCCCAGCAGTTCTTGTGGCAGTGTAGCTACTTTAATGGTTCTGAGGTGTGATTTGTGTGTTGCCAGTGACTGCCAGGCCCCACACTTGTTCTTCTAGCTCTCAAAGTTTGCAAGTTTCCTAATATAGTCATCATGCCTATAATCTTAGAACTCTGGGAGGCTGAGGCAGGAAGATCACTTGAGGCTAGGAGTTTGAGACTAGCCTGGGAAACATAACAAGACCCTGTCTCTACAAAAAAATAAAAATAAAAAAAATAAAGCCAGGTGTACTGGTGTATGCTTATAGTCCCAGCTATTTGGGAGGCTGAGGTGGGAGGATCACTCAAGCCCAGGAGTTTGAGGCTGCAGTGAGCTATGATCACATCACTACACTCAAGCCTGGGCGAGAGAGTGAACCCTCTTGTAAATGAACAAACAAATAAATTAATTAAAATTTATTTTTACTAAGATTATCTGAGTTAGTTTATACTGCTCACAACTAAAAATACCGAATCAGTGGATTATTTTTTATCGTGTGGTTCATTGAAATCCTATTTTACCATGTTTCTTAGTCTGGGGTAAATTCTACTTATGGACCGGAATTTTCTGAAGGAAATTTTTTTGTATGGTTTCAGAGTTATGTTCATAATTAAAGGAAATATTAATGAAAAATGCCAGTTCCATTTGCAAAGACAGAAACTGACTCTTTTACTATTTTGTAAGTTATTTTTTAAGATTTCTTCAACTGTTTTGCTTGGTGATTTGTTAATTTTTTTCCTTAGGTTTCCTTTAAAAGACATAGGTCATTGACTTTTGCTTAATAAAACTCCTATTTTAAAAATAGGTTTATTGATATATAATTTACACATGTTTAAATGTTCAATCCAGTAGTTTTCAGTATATTTACAGAGTTGTGCAGCCAACCAATAATCTAATTTTAAAACATTCTCATCATTCCAAAAAGAAATTGTGTGCCTCTTCACAATCATTATCCTTTTATACTCCTTCCTCTCCCCTTCAGCACTAGGCAACCAGGCAATTACAGAACTAATTTCTTTCTCGTTAGATTTACCTATTCTGTTTATTTCATAGAATTGGAATTGTACAGTATACTGTCTTTTGTAGCTGGCTTCTTTCGCTTAGCATAATGGTTTTGAGATTAGTCTATGTCATAATACAAATATACAAATCAGTATTTAATTTCTTATTATGGATTGCCAAATAAAATTTCATTTTATTGAAATTCCATGTTTTATTTATCCATTCATCAGTTGATAGGTAGTTAGGTTGCTTTCACTTTTTTTGCTTTATAAATACTGTTGCTATGAACATCTATGTATAAGCTGTGTGTGAATTTATGCTTTCATTTCTCTTGGGTAGATACCTAGAAGTAGAATATCTGGGGTCCAGTGGTAACTCTGTGTTTAACATATTGAGAAACTAATGAAGTGTTTGCCATGGTGGCTGCACCGTTTTACACTCATTTCCATTTCAATGTATCCACATTCAATGCATTCAGTTTCTCCACATTCTTGCCACAGTATGTTATTGTCTGTCTTTTTGATTATGGTTATCCTAGTAGGTGTGAAGTGGTACTTCATTGTGGTTTTGATTTCCAATTCCCTAATTGCTCAAACAATTATGGAGGCTGAAGAGTCTCATGATCTGCTATCCACAAGCTGGGGAACCAGAAAAGACAGTGGTGTACAGTAGTCCCTCTTTATTTGTGGTTTCACTTTCCATGGTTTCTATATGTGTATGTTATGACTAGTTGGTTCATAGTATTGTGTATGTTCTCTATTTTCTTATTAACTATCTCTCTAAATGTTCTGTCGATTATTGAAAGGAGAGGGTATTGGAGTCTTCAAGTATTATATTACTGTAGAACTGTTGTTCTCTTTATTTCTGTCAATATATGTTTTATACATTTTGGAGCTCTGTTGTTAGGTGCTTATGCATTTACAATTATTATATCTTCTTGATGAGTTGAGCCTTTTAGAGATATGTAATATCCTTCTTTGTCCCTTAAAATAGTTCTTCACTTGAGGTGTATTTTGTCTGTTGGTATAGCTAACTCAGTTCTTGTTTAGTTACTGTATTACATGAAATATATTTTATCCTATTTGTAGCTCTAGATCTAAAGTGAGTTTCTTGCAGAAAGCGTGTAGTTGGATCACATTTTGTTTTTCTATTCATTATGCCAGTTTTTGCCTTTTGGTTGGATAGTTTAAATCTGTTTACATTTAAAGCAGTTACTGAGAAGAAGGGGTCATTTCAATCACTTTGCAATTGTTTTCTGTATGCCTTAGGCCATTTTTGTTTTTAATTTCCTCTTTTATTGACTCTTTTTGTATTCAATTTATTTTTTGTATTTAAACCATTTTGTGTGCCCTTTCATTTCCTTTTTTGTGTTACTTCTTAAGGATATTTTATTTGCAGTTGCATGGAAATACTTTAACGTCTTAAGTTTATGACAATCTAGTTTTAATTGATATCAATTTAGCTTCGATAGCATAGAAAATTCTCTGCTCTAGGACAGTTCTGTTCCCACTTCTATGTTGTTATCATCAATTATATATTTATACATCATGTTCTTAACAACAGATCATAATTATTTTTATGCATTTGTCTTTCAAATTGTGTTGTAAATGGAAAGTGAAATTATGAATCAAAAATGCAACAACAATACAATAACATTGGATTTTATATTTGCACATGTAGTCACCAGAGAGCTTTATGTCTTCAATGACATTGAGTTACTGCCTAGTGTGCTTCAATATCAACCTTAAAAACATCCTTTAGCATTTTGTGTAGGGCAGGCCTATTGATAAGGGACTCTCTTGGTTTTTGTTTATTTGAGAACATCTTAATTTCTTCCTCATTTTTTGAAGGGTAGTTATGATGGATTAGAATTTTTTTTCCAGCACCTTAAGTATGTCATCACATTGCCTTCTGGCCTTCATAATTTCTGATAAGAAATCAATTATTTTAAAATTTATTTTCAGATTATTATTATTATTTTTAAATTCATTCATTCAATAACTATTAATGAGTCCAGACCCCAATAGAGCTTACATTTTAATTAAGGAGATATACAATAAATATAATGAATTAGTAAATTATGTAGTATTCTGGAAGATGATAAATGCTATGAAACAATAAACCTCAGGATGGAGGATAGGGAAAAATTGTGTGTGTTGTTGAGGGGGAGGAGATATGCAATTTTAAATAAGGTAATCAGGATTGGCCTTATTGGGAAAAGATTTGATGAAATGAAGAAGTTTGTCATGCTACTATCTTGGTGGCCAGCATTCTATAGAGAAGGAATAGTCAGTATGGGTCCTGAGGTTGTAGCATGGTTGGCAAAGTTACAGAACAATAAAGAAGCCAGTGTAGATGGATCCTAGAATCCTAATAAGCACAGGAAAGAACAGGTGAATATGGAGGAAGGGTAGAAAAGGCCACATCATAAAAGTGCTTCTAGGCCATTGTAAAAATTTTGGCTTTTCCTTTGAGTTAAATGGGAAGGCAGTAGAGGGTTTTGAGTAGAGGGACAAGATGATGTGATGCTGTTTTTAAATAATCTTTCTGGTTACTTTATTGAGAATCAACTGTATAAAGGAAATGGGGTGGAGACTATTGTAATAATTTTTTTGAACATTTGTTTTTTTGTTTGGCTTTGTCCTATTTATGCATTAGCTCATTTAATTCTCACATCAGTACTTTGAAGAAATTATTATTTTTCCCTTCTTCGCTGATGAATTAAGTGAAGCTCAGAGCAGAGAACCCCTTGCTTGAAGTCCTCTAGTAAACTGTTAGTGAAGATCGGATGTAACCCATGTCTGTTGATTGGACTATCCTGGTTGTCACAACTCTAAAATTCTATGCTTCATTACCCAGCTACATGCAGTTTTGGTCCTCCCTTCCAATTCACTGGCTCTCTAAGCAGAATTTCTTTTTATATTTTGAGAATTGTGTCCCCATAATTTTTTTTCTGAATCAATAACTTAGGAAAATTAGACATTTCTATGAGGAAAAATCAACAAGGAAACACAATGTAGTTTTTGAGGAATGGTTGGGTGAGTATGTTTAGAAAAGAGAGGACCCTCCATAACATATATTTTACTAGCCAATAGGAAAATAGTAAGACTTCTTTTAGTTTTAATATTAGTTTTAATGGTTTTAAAGAAAAAATAGAAATTAAATCTGTCACATTATCACATATGCAAAGGGTGTAAATATGTTAAACATATTCAGTATAATTACCACAACTTGAAAATACTTTATTCACTACAAACTGTATATACATTGACTTCTTATATAAACAGATTTTTCACCTCTCTATATATGTATTAAAACACAAAACTAATGACCTTGTGCAGCCCTACTGAACTTTATTCTTTATTCCTGCTTGGCCTTAAGGGAAATTATTCCAACCTTATTATTCTACATGGTCCCTGTCATTCTGGATTTCCTTAGCTTTTGACACATTATCAATGACAAGTAGGAAATTGTTACTGTTAGAAGTGTGAGAAATGTTTGTAATTCTCCTGCTTTTCTATTTGATGAAATAGTTTACCAGGTACTAATCAGAAAATTTTAGAGGAAACTTTTGCATATACAAAAACTAAATTCATATGTTGAGTTGGCCGCATTTATTTTTCACATTCATTTTGTATTTCATAGGCTTGATACCAAGCTTCTAGGTATTCTTTATGTGCTTTGTAAGGGTGGGATTCACTCTGAAATTGCTCAGTTCGCTGTTTCTAAGACATTGGCATGATCTGGAAAAGGACATGAATTCGGCTGTTGGGTCAGAAATGTCACCATCATAAAGTTAGAAGCGTGAATAATGCAACAGTATACTATACTTGGTAAAAAATAAAGAAGTGTGAGAGTGGATTCTGTAATAATTATGTCTGCTTTAATCTTTTCCCATACAGGTAATTTCAATATCTTGTACTTTGTCCAGATGCAAAATAGTAAGCAATGTTTATTTTTGATTTAATGTGTTTTGTTTAAAAGAGAATCCTTGCAATGATGTAAACCTTTTTGATTCTTTCATATTTCTTTAAAAAATATTTTGAAGTTTTCTGATACTGATCTAAATAAAAAAACCTGGGCTGTTTTAACCATCTGCCTAGTAGTCTGAGCCAGTGTTTGCCTCCAAACAATGGAAAGATTCACACTGAACTTTAGAAACAGAGGGTAGAGTAAATTTTGAAGGCAGATTCTTTCAAAGCTTAGCAAATATGAAAACACTGGCATGACTTTATTTAAAAATGAATCCCTGGGCCGGGCGCGGTGGCTCAAGCCTGTAATCCCAGCACTTTGGGAGGCCGAGACGGGCGGATCACTAGGTCAGGAGATCGAGACCATCCTGGCTAACACGGTGAAACCCCGTCTCTACTAAAAAATACAAAAAAAAAAAAAAAAAAACTAGCCGGGCGAGGTGGCGGGCGCCTGTAGTCCCAGCTACTCAGGAGGCTGAGACAGGAGAATGGCCCGAACCCGGGAGGCGGAGCTTGCAGTGAGCTGAGATCCGGCCACTGCACTCCAGCCTGGGCGACAGAGCGAGACTCCGTCTCAAAAAAAAAAAAATAAATAAATAAATAAATAAAATAAAATAAAAATGAATCCCACTGAATTTGATTTTGTGCATTATTCTGTAATTCTTACCGTCAACATTCAGACAGAAAGGTGAAAATCTTCTCTTTTGTATTTCACTCTTGTTTTATTATTACTGTTTAAATTTTTGAACTTAAAAAATTCTGCCTATAGGACTCAGTTTAAGGGCCATGAGCAGTGAGTGAATGATGCCAGCTTTTTTTCTGGAGAGCATTGAAAAAATACTGTCCGAACCTTGAGTATTTCTGTCACACTAGAATCGAGGTGCTCGGTAAGCAACACAGCAATCAGTATGTTCACAGAAGCCGAACCAAACCAACAATCCAACTGACGAGGCCAATATTTTTCCTTAGAAATAAATGTCTTAGAAAATTCTACTGAATTTCTCTAATATGTGAGGGCCAGGAGTTACATTTTTCAAATGTATGATACTTGGGTAGTGGCTGATGACCTTAAATTTGAGGGCTAAACTTTACATTCTTATTTTACAGCTGAATATGGTTCCGTATGTCTAAAACACTAATTAATGTTAGTACCATGTCATTTACAAATTTAAGAAAATGATAACTGTTTTTACATATTAGGCTTTTTCTTGACACTTTTACATTGTATGGTAAACATTCATATGTTTTAAGAATGCACATTCAAAAACATTATAGTCAAACAATTAGATACTACATAATAATCAATTTGCTTATTTAAAACATGCACACAAGCTTCACAGAATTTATTGAGCATATGGGAATGCTGTAATGACCACTTATTATTTCAGTATTCGATTTTAATTCTTTGAAGTTGTTGCATTCATTAAATGATTGAATGTGTAGGCACATTTGTATGTGTGTGTGTCTGTTTATTGGTATCATCAGAAGAAATTCAGCTGGAACACATATGTTTAGCTTGGTTAGACTTTGAACACTTTGTAACAATTGGGCATTTCTGGTTTTGGCTCCAAAATAGGGAAGAGGTTTGAGAAATAGACCATGATTTGCCATTGAATATTTGCTTTTATTCTGTTCTTCAAAAATATTTTGTTTTAATATTGGTGGAGGCACAACAACAAAGTGTTAGAGAATATTATTTTAGACAAATATCTGTAAAAATCAAACTGAATAGTTTAAAGGAGAAGTTTGTACTACACATTCACATTCTCAAAAAGTTTCTGCTTTCTTGAGCAGGACTGACCACATCCCTAATTCAAGGAAAGATGATCTATAAGCACTGAGGTCTGGATGTTACTTTTTACACTTAAAAGTATTTATTGTTATGTTATGAGTCTTAGAAATGTGCTAGTATATATCTTCTTGTAGTAAAATTGATGCTTTCTTAGGACTATTATCTCATTTCTTTCTGGTAAGACTTCTGAATAATCTAAGGAAATGAAAGGAAAGGTCTCTCTGTGGAAGGAGGTGTGTTAGACTCACCCTCTTGCTCAGCTGTGGAAGGAGGTGTGTTAGACTCACCCTCTTGCTCAGTTCACACATATCCGAACTATTGTGCAGGTTTGTTTTCCAAGAGGTAACTCACCTTTCCACACTTTGCCTGGTTTGCTCATATGTACCATATATTGGTATTTTTCAACCATATTTTCTTTTGTCACACTTATGACTTTTTTTCCCTAAGGAGTCGCCTTTGAAGATATTTTCTGATAATTTCTCCTAGTCCTTATTCTATATCCAGTGAGGGGAGAGGAAGAGAACACGAATAGTATTCCTCCCCTATTTATTGGAATATACCTTTACTGTTTTATAATCTAGCATTTAAAAAATCTGTGAAAAATAAAAAGAATGATAGGAATTTTCTTTATATTTTTTAAGGTCCTAACTTTGACTACTTTTTAGCTTGGCATTTAAAAATAAGTAATGGTCAAAAAGCATATAATTTTTAAAAATTTCACTCTCTCACAAAAAAAAAAAATCAAGAGAATGAAATATACATTTGCCTAATGATTTAACTAGATTTCCTTTTCAGTTAAATGCCATGGAAGAAATCTTTAAATCTTTAAACCTTTACATTCTACAAAATGAGTTTTCTTGAGCAAAGATTTTCAGTTCCTATTTCTTGAGGTTAATTTTCTGTTACTCTAGTGGGAAAATGAATCATTTAACTTTTTTTCCCATTTTATTTCTCTAGGCAAAAAAAGTCCATTTTATATAGATTTTGTTTCCCTTCACTTATGATATTATGTTTTAAAGATTCTTTAATCTCTTGGAAAAACTATATGTCATTTTAATGTCACAAATGTATATTGCAATTTGTAAATGAGATAGTTTTTTTCTGACATATTTTTGTTTGTTGCATATAATAATTTAGAGTTTTCAAAGAATAAATTTAAAGCCCATTTTATTTTGGGTGTAGGCTAACATTTTATTAGTGTTTTTGTCACATTTATATGCTACCTTTCTCAATTTGACCATATCTGCCTAAAAATTGCTTTCTGTTTCTAGAGAGTATATAGGACAGGACCGATAAATAAGAGAATGGGGGCCTAGATTGGCACCATGATAGACTCATACTAATCTTTTACCTCAGTAAATGAAATTAAGGCTATTCATCCACAGAGGTATAGGGTGAGCTTATGAAACTTGAAGTGGTGGAGGCAGATTTGGAATTCCTGCGGGAGCAGCCATTGAAACTTGGGTCTCTTGGCGTTGCTCTTTTCTTCCGACTGGACCTGGCGGTATCTGCATCGCTGGGGTCAAACATCACTGTCATGGACTCCATCCTGGTCACGGTGTACATACTGCTTTGCCGGGTTGGATGAAACCTGGTGGTCTTGAGCTCTAGCTCATCATAGCTGGAAACTTTGATGAAAGGACACCAGCGAAATGCTCTCTTGAAGCCAGCTCGAAATCTGAGGAAAAGCAGGCCATGGAAAGAAAAAGTTGTTTTTTTCAAGCAGATATGTCTTTCAGCTGCCACAGAAAATTCTACTTAAGGTAGTTATAACAACTCAGTTTTTGAGTTTGGTTTTTAGCCAAACTTAGAATTTGTGTCACAGTATTGTTGTTAGTCTTTTAGTTCTTGTTTGAATTGAATTGAATGGAAATTAATTTCCCATTAATGAGAAGCATTGATTCCCAGCAATGAAAAGCATCTCATTCCCACCAGTGAGAAGTCATCAATAGCAAACACATAGCATCAGGTAACCAATTTAGTAAAGAAACAGCATATTTTTCTAAAATAATTTTATACATTTACATAAATATAATTGAATTAGGCTGGCTAATTAAGGCACTTAAAAATGATATATTTCAAAATAGCTCCTTTCAGAAATGATTACACATTTATAAAGTCTCATTTAATGTTAGAATTAATTGCTAATCTTGATGGTTTTTATCTAATCATGTATGAAAGTACAAAATCCTTATCTTTGTAAACCTTTAAATGAAGTTGATTAAAAGTGGATGTAATGCTTGTGGGGTGGCGGGAATTGAGATATGGCTTATGCAATTAGTGAAAAAAAAAGGCAAGAATTAATTAAATATTTAACAAACTTAAGGCACAGTGTGGTAGAGCCCCAACTGGGAAGAGAGAGCTTAGGATTTAATTCATGCAGTTACTTACATAAAGTCCCAATTCTACTTGCAAAAAAACCACATTGACTTATTGCAGGACTTACCAACCCTATGAAATTTAACCCTACCCCTTCATGTGCTGACCAATAAAACCAACGTGATTTTATCTGGAAAGCAGATTTTATCATTTTTTTCTAGTTTTACATTTGACTATAAATATTCTCACTTTTCATTTTTTAACTTTATGAACATCTTTCCCTTGACCACCATGATTTCTTCACAAGCCATCTCCATGGAGGCTGCATGCTCTCTTACTTACCCCACCTCACCATGCAGGAAGGAGGATTGGAGCTCCCCTCGTTTTTACAAAACCTTCTACTTCAAAGTTTATTTATTTACAACGTATCCTTTTTAATAAAGTCTGCTCACATATGCCATCATCTCTCCATCTTACAGAAATTATTCAAGAATTTCTAGGAAGTATCTTCATTTCTTTGAAGATTTGAGTATATTTTCAGTTCTCCTTCAATCATGAGGGTACTTCTTTTTCTTTGGCAGGTAAAATTCTGAGCTTTTGGAGGAAGAAGTTGGCCCATAGAAGAATCATCCAGTTAGAACCCCAAGAACATTGTTTGGGGCATCTAATTATTAATGTAGGGTGCTTTATAAAGTGTGTATGGGGGTCTTAAAAGATAAAGCCTGTGCCTCTCTCAGAGAATTCTTAAATTTTCCCTTCCTTCTGCACTTTGAATTTGCACCAAGAAAATGGAACATTGTATGTTTCCAGCGAAGGCGGGTGTGACAAGCAACTTGCATTTCGTTTTGTTATTACCTTTTATTCAGACAGCAGTAGATGATGGGATTGTACATGGTTGAGCTCATTGCCAGCCAAAAGCTAGCCAGGTAGACCTGCTGGATGTATTTCCATCTATTTAGTTGTTGATAGATTGCAGTGAGAATGAAGTAAATATGATAGGGCAGCCAGCAGATAGCAAATGTCATGACAACAATAATCATCATTTTGACAACCTATAAAGAAAAAAAGTCATTTTTTACAAACATAATACTCATTGAATATAATAGTTCCAACAGCTTATTGCAAATCACGCTTTTCTGATAATACACATCATGCCTAGGGAACAGTCAATATATTAAAAAATGGTGAAGCAATATAGGGACAGTTGCCTAAGGTAAGTCTCAAGAAAGTATGCTATGTCACTATTCATTTCTACCTATCTAAGTGAATGGGTAGTGCTAACTCAAACACAGACAAATATATTTTGATTGGCTTGAAGAAAATAAGTGTTTACAAAAACCCAGAAAGCCTGGAACAGAGAGAGATAGGAACTAGGATGTGGCTGTGTAGCCTGCATTGTACAATAGTGGAGACATTATCTCCAGGAAATCAAGTAAGTCACTATGGAGTTTTACTAGGCTGCTAGGGCTGGGCTTGTTCAAGTTAGTACTCTTTTATAGCCTGACTATAGCTTAAGACTATTCAGATTTCTTTAATAGACTGCTCACTATGCAACCTTATGAATATTAATTTGGTTTCTCTTATAATCTGATATTGGGGAAGATTTCCCCAAATAGTGATTATATGTAAATATTCACATTAGTGTGAGGAAAATACTAACTTCAGATTTGCAAATAGGTTATTGGTTTATGCAACTGTTTTATGCATTAGCTTTTATGACTTTGGTAAGCATAGGCCATTTCCTTTGATTGTATACTTGTGAATGATAATATCCTGGACAGCTCTAATCAAAGTAGAATGTCAGCTATTACTTCTCTTCCACTAGGCCTAAAATTCCTGAAGACAGAATAGTCTTAACTGTCTTTTTACTCCCAGCATCTACCACAGTCCTTGGTATATAGCTGAGATAAATAGATACAGAACGAATGAATAATAAATAGCAATGTACAGTTTGTAGCAGGAGGTTGAAATGAAGGATGTTTTGTGTGTCTCTAAATAAAATAAAATCTATTCCATTGTCTGTGTTTATAAGAAAGGTAGAATCAAAGGTATTAAACACTGAGCAGCTTGGCTTTTCATTTAAAATAATATTCTCTGAGTATCTCATTTGATATTTCTCAGAATCAATCTATCTGCTAAATACGTTCATGTCTCTTTTGGGAATCTGGAAATAGTAAAAAGTTTAAAATAAGATACTTTAAGCTAAATAATTTTGAAGCTTACCTGCAGTCAGATTAAAACAAATCAGGGAAAGCTCTGACGTAAAGGGCCTATGAGGCACCTCAGAACTAGTAAGATACAGTATTTATAAAATGGACTTGTCATTTGACTGCAAATTAGGGATTCAGATGAAGGTTGGCAAGGTTTAGTCACGAGAGACATGATTTTAGAAACAGATAAAGCATGAAATGGATCAATGTGGAAGGTAACTCTTCCCTAAGGGCCAAACTACTGTACCATCCAGGTGACCAGCACTGAGCAGATGGAAACTGGTGATCAGAGATGAAAATCCAGGTCAACAGCTCACGAAATGTCATCACTGGCCACAACATATAACATCTTTTGATTTTCCCAGTGTTCTTCAAATTACATTGCTTTCTTCTGAGGAACTACTTTTGCATTTCTGCATTTTATTTCTCAGATTTCCTATTCATAATTCATATATTTGTGAAAAACAAGTGATGTAATTTAATTTACATTTATGCAATATTTTACATATTTAATTAATTAATTGTCTTTCAATTGCACATTAGCAAATTGAGGCAAAAACCCAAAGCTCTGACCACTGTGATTTGTGTAACTAAGAAAGATCTTTCTTTTCTTTTTACCCTCTGTTTACAGATAAAAACATCTGTCAAATACCTTGAGTCTAGAAAATAACATTGAGAAAAATAGTGGACCAATTCCTTATCCAGAAGTTTACAATATAATGAAAAAAAAAGAAAATGTACAATTTTAATAAAAATGCATGCATTGAAATGTTGAGTATGAACATGTGCAGATAAAATTTAAAATAGTATTTATGAGAATCTACTAGCTTATTTTAACAAAGACTGACTCAATACATGCCTACTAACTGTAGGTTCAAAGGATATTAGACTAAATGAAATGGGTCTATTGATGTTTTCATTGTTGAATTTGTGAGCATTCTACTATTCCTTGAACAGGGTAGTTAAGCTCCAGCCATAGATTATTTTCCTTGGCTCCTCTCTCTACCTCGAACACTCCTTTAACCATGATTCCCAGGGTTTAAGTACCTCGCCTCCTTCAAGTCATTGCACAATTGTCATTTTTTTTTGAGTGCTATTCTGACCAACTGATTTAAAATCGCAATCTGCCCTTTCAGCCCTTCCAGAACCTCTTAGCTTGCTCTTTCTCTTCAGTTTGTTATGTTTTTTCTTTATTTTGTGTCTCCTGATGCTGGACTGTAAAAGAGCAAGGATTTTCTGTTTGTTTTGTTCATTTGTATTTCTGGCACCTAGACTGGACTTCATACATAAAGGGTACTCAGAAATGTTTTAAATGAACAAGTGAAAGTGACTATAAAACAAAAGAAACTGAAAGACACAGTTAAGTAATGTCTAAGATTTTACTCAGTCATCAATTACTAGTATCATTTGTTTTTCATTTAAGATGACCATGTGTATGTAAAATGAGCATGGAATTTACTGCTATTTTTGCTTTCAAGGCAAACAAATTTAAAAAGAGAATGAGTCCAAAAATAATATAACTTTTTCTTTTTCTTTTTTTTTTTTTTTTTTTGAGATGGAGTTACTCTGTCACCTAGGATGGAGTGCAGTGGCACAATCTTGGCTCACTGCAACCTCCGCCTTCCGGGGTCAAGTAATTCTTCTGCCTCAGCCTCCCTAGTAGCTGGGATTACAGGAGTGCGCCACCACGCCTGGCTAATTTTTGTATTTTTAGTAGAGAAGGGGTGTCACCATAGTGGCCAGGCTGGTCTCAAACTCCTGACCTTGTGATCCACCCACCTCGGCCTCCCAAAGTTCTGGGATTACAGGTGTGAGCCACCACACCCGGCCTAATATAATTATTTTTATGGGGCACATGAAAGCATTAGATTTCACTCTAAGCAAATGTTAAGAGCAAGTAAAATATCTTTGAGAATGTTAACATAAATTGTATTTGAATCATTTTATATAGACTGACTACAAACTCCCTATGCACAAAATTGTTTTCTGACAATTGCTGAAAACCTGCTAAGGCTATCAGAGTCCTTTTAGATAAATTTCCATTTTCAAAGTGCCAAAAGTTCAGAAAAACATGCAAAAATTAAAATGCATGTGGAAAATGGAACAGAGACTTCAGATAGCTTCTAACTCACATACAGAGGGCCTTTAGGACTTGTTGTGAAAGATTTATAAACATATTTTAAAAATTTTAAGAAAAGTTTAAAATACCCTACAGCATTTTTTAAAAGTGAAACAGCAGCTATAATATATTTTCTGTACTTATTTCCATGTAATACTGTTACCTTGGCTCTCTGCTTACAAAATCTTGTAGTGTTATTTCAGACGATGAACTCTCTGGACCCTAGTTTTGATGTGAATGCAAACGTAGGCTCTTGGGTGGGAGAAATTGTCTGCTTTGTGAAATGCTGAAATCACAAAATTGAAATCACCCTCCTGATAAAATGCCAAAGAAAAGAACTCTTTGAAGCATGAAGCTTGAGCAATGATAGATGTGCAGGTACTATGAGCAATTACCACTCTATTGCATGGCTGAACAATGGTAACAGGGCAGACAGGCTATGAACTGTTAAAGAGAAAAAAGAATCAGGTGGTGAACTTTCAGAATCTTGAGATTTTTAGGCAAGATCAAGATGACAATCTGGGACAGAGAAAGTTCAAATCTCTCAGCATGTCTTAATAATGTTATTAAGTGGGTAGCCACCCATTATCCTTGGAAACTTGCAAGCAGGATGAAGGAGGAAAGTGGGGACATGTAATGTAGCCCTTACAAAGTTATAGTGCCTATTTTTAGCAGTTAAGAATCTAACTACATAGGCAGGATGGAATTGCATGTCCTCATATATTAGTGAGAATAAACTTTGGATACCTCTCCTTCATGTATCGAAGGGGAAAGAGCTTAGATTTTTGTATACCGTACAGATTAGACTGAAATGCCTACAGCTGTTCTTATCTATCACATTAAATTAGTGTAGGATGGATGATTTTGAGGTTTGGGTTTTAAAAGCAAAAATTAGTTTAGGAAATTAACTAAAATGCTGGCAACTATTTAGAAAACTCTAGGGGTCATATTCTTTGGTACAGGATTGATTCTTTCTAAATGCTTAGAATAAAAATGGTCAGCTTGGTGTGACAAAAAACAAAACAAAACAAAACTTCTTGTTTTGATTAGAATCTCCTTAGAGCATATGTTTTGAAGAATCATCCCATGGACCACACCCTACCACTTGTTCATATCTGTCCTCTGCACAAGTGTTCTCATATGAATCATTATTTTCCTTTAAGTAAAAATTTCAAGCCATTTTTTTTTCTAATCACAAATTGGCAGAGTAAAATAATATACTAAAGGGTAAGATGTTTTAAAAATTAATAAAAAGCATCAAAATTGAAAGTATTACTTCATAGGCTATTTAGGTTTGGCTTTTGGTGCTTCACTTTCAAAGACAAAAGAATTTCAGTATCACATGATATTTTGCAGAGTGCAGGATGGCTCGGAAGATAAATTTGGCCAGTAATTTCAGGACTGGGTGAGAATATAGGCATTTTCTGTGAGTGTCATCTAAGAAATTGGGCACTGTTGCCAAATCCAACTAACATGCACATTCAGTTAACATTAGCCTAGAGCAATGCCTATAAGAAATTATGTCAAGCCCAAGCAAATGAAAAAACCTGTGTGCATGTATATGCAATTATGGAAAATATATGTGTGTGTGTGTGTGTGCACGTGTGTGTGTGTTGTATTGTGTTGTGTTGTGCTTGCAATCTATTTCTTTACATTTCATTGGTCATGTTTCCTTTTTAAAGTAATTTTATGTTTTCAGTGTAAACTTGATCTTTGAGAGCACTATAAGATTTCAGGCCTATAGTGGTATGAAACCAAAGGAAAAGATGCAACCACAAAAAGGAAGACAAGATTGATGGCATTAGAAAAGTAAGTACATTAAATTAGAAAAAATAAAGATGGATTTTATGGCATCATGGTTAGAGATAAAAACTTATAGAGGCTTTTAATGGCCTGAATTGTGGCCCCCACAAAATTCATAAGTCAATGTTCTAATTCTTGGTACCTCGGTGTGTCTATACTTAGTGTCTTTAAAAAAGGAATTCAGTTAAAATTAGGTCATTAAGGTGAACCCTAATTTGATATGACTGGTGTCCTTCTAAGAAGAAGAGGTCAGGAAATAGACACAGAAACGGAAGATCATGTAAAGACAGGGAGAAAGACAGGCATCTGTATGCTAAGGAGAGATGTCTTTGAAGAAACAAACCCCACTGTCACTTTGATCTTGGACTTGTACCTTCTAGAATTGTGAGAAAGTAAACTTCTGTTCTTAAAGCCATCCAGTTTGTGGTATTTTCTTATGGAAGTCCTGGAAAACTAATACAGAATTTGGTAATGAGAGGCGAGGTGCTGCTGTAACAAATGCCTAAACATGGGAAAGAGGCTCTGAGACTGGGTAACTGGTACAGGCTGGAAAAATTCTGAGATGTAAGAAAAAGCCTAGATTGCTTTGAAGAGAATGCTGGTAGAAAGATGAACACTAAAGGCAATTCTAATGAAGTTTCAGAAGAAAAAGATGACAGCAATAGAGAAAGATTTTTATAGTCTCAGAGATATACAGATATCATCATGAATAGAATGTTGACAGAAATATGAACATTAAAGGTGCTTCTTGTGAAATCTCAAATGGAAATGAGAAATATGTTATTGGACCCTGAAAAAAAAGGCAGTTATTGTTATAAAGCAACAAAGAACTTGGCCAAATTGTGCTTTAATATTTTGCAGAAAGTAGAATTTTTAAGTGATGAACTTGGATATTTAGCCGAGAACTTTTCTAAGCAAAGTGTTGGAGGTATGTCCTTGTTTCTACTTGTAGCAAATTGTTAGAGGAAAGAAATAAGTTGAAAAGACATTTGTAAGCAAAAAGGAACCAGAACTTAAAGATCTGGAAAATTTTCAGCCGATCCACATTGTAAAAAATGAGAAAGCATGTTCTAGAGCAAACACTAAAGGTATGGGTGGAAAAGCATTTGATAAAGAGATTATAGGAATATGACCTATGGATCTAATCAGGTATCTCTGCAGAAGACAGGAAAAATTACGGGGTTATACTAGTAGAAATGCTGCCAGATTTTGACTGAAGGGGACAGATACAGGGTGAAATTAAGGAAGGCAGCCAGACTTCTGCGATTCTATCGGACAGGTCAGTAGAGCTACCCAGCTACAAACATGTATTATCCTTCAAGAAAAAAGGACAATGACCCTAAAGGTGAATCAGAGGTTGGCAGGGCTGCTGCTGCCACCACGGGTCCAGAGCACACAGGCTGTGAGGTAGGGGTGTCTCCTCTTTCAGGTCCAGAGTGGCTGGAGTGCTGCCCAGGACCAAGAGAGTAAGCTATTGTTCTCATGGTCCTGGAGGACATAACATTGAGCCAGCAAAGATTATTCTTTAGCATTAAAATATAATGCAATTTGTCCTGCCAGATTTCAGATTTGCTTGGAATCCATCACCCTTTTCCTCTTTCTGGTTTTTCTCTTTTGTAATAGGAAAGTCTATTCTATGACTTTCCCACTTTTCCATTTTGGAAGCAAGTAACTTTTCTGGTTTCACAGGTTCACAGCTGGAGATAAACTTTGCTTCAGGATGAATCATACCTTGAGTCTCACCCATATCTCAATTAGATGATAATATAAATAAGACTTGAATTTAGCTTTGATATTGGAATGGGTGAAGACTTTTGGGGCTTTTGGGATGAGGTGAATATATTTTGCACATGAGAAGGACAGAAATGTTAGGGGGTGAGTGGACAGAATGTTGTAGGTTGCATTGCAGCCTCCCCAAATTCCTATGTTGATGTCCCAATTCCCAGTAACTGAGAATGTGACTATATTTTGACACAGGATCTTTGAAAAGGTACTTAAGATGAAGTTATTATGGTGGGCACTAAACCAATATGACAGGTATGTTTAAAAGAAGTGATTAGTACAGACACACAGAAGGAAGAGCAAGGGAAGACATGAGGTTGCAGACATCTGCAAAACAAGGAAAGAGGTCTCAGAACAGGCCAGTTCTGTTGACACCTTGAGCTCACACTTCTAGGCTTTGGAATTGTGAATATGTTTTTGTTGTTTAAGCCACTTAGTCTATGGTATTTTGTTATGGCAACCTGAACAGACATCTCAAATACAATGTTTGAGATGCCGAGGACAGTACACAACGGGGCTTCATTCCAGCAAAGTAGGAAACATAATACTGTACAGAGTCCCAGTAAAAATGAAGATTTCCAGAATGGTTTGGATTGCGTGGAATTGCTTTCAGTAATGTAAGGGATAGATCAATATTAGTATTTCCTTTATTTGAGCCTTTCTTACATTATATATTGTCTTCCTCACAAGCACTGTTTTTCATGCTAATTCCTTTGCAGCAGAAAAAAATGACAAGCTCACAGAAAGTGTGCTTGCTGAGTGAAGTGATAGATTTGTCTTGGTTTTATACAGCTCAATAATCCAATTGAATCTGTCACTTGGACTTACAATGAAGAGTAGTCCCTTTGATTAAAACCAAAGCCTTCTCAGTTATCACACTTAGGTATTCACCTCTAAAGGAGCAGAGCTGATTATACTTGTTTATAGAAGAGAACTAAAACAGAAAATAGCCAGAAAATAACTTCCATGCTTTGGAAAAATAATAGATTATTTGGATACCCGAAATATCGGTTAAAAAAAGATTTATTTACCAGTATTTCAGGCATCAAAATAATCAAGACCAATTTCAAAAAGAATTTTTTTAAAGAAATTAAATGTGGTTTACCTTAAAGGTATACATCTAGCAAATTAACACAAAAATGTAATAAAAGTATACTATTCATAATGTAGAGACAAATATGTAAGAGGACTAATTCATAATGAACTACAAGAAAGTAGTAACGTAGTCTTTTAACAGGAATGGAATTTGGAATATTGTACCCTTGATCTTAGCCAAAAGGTTGAGAAGGGATGAGTCTGAAATTTTTTATTCAATGTCTTCTGCTCTTACACATGGAGGTGGGCTGGGTTGTTACACTGTAACTTGGCAACAATAGAGACATTGTTGTCAATGCTCTAGCCTCTGTATTTTAAGTTTCTGTCGTATAAATTCTACAAGGTATAACAATGTTTTCAAATTTTCCCTCCTGTACATTATTTAAAAATTTTTCTCACCCAACTTTTCAAACATCAATTTCTATATCTTTTTCTTTACTACCTTCCTGTCACCAATTTCTGTTGATACTGATTCTATCTTACAGAATACAATGTTCAGCACTTTGGAGTTCTACGCTGTATGCATTGGCCAGGTGGTTCTAATATCCATTTTGAGAATCATCAAAAGAAAATCACGTGGATAGTTACATTATTCTTTGAGAGAGGTAAAGTCAAAGGCATATTTGAGGGTAAGCACTGATAGATGAGTCAGTGGAGCCATGTCTATCATTGCTTTCAGTAAAAGTCTTGTGATATTTTTATATTCATTTAAAAACTTTAAAATACATGAGCTTATTTAATCTTTAAAACAAACTTTAGACTATATTAATATATTAATACTTTCTCCATTTTACAGATGAGGAACTTAACACCAAGGAGGTGCAGTGATTTCTCAAGATCCCGAAGGCAAGTTCAGTGCTAGGATGAGCAGATTTCTTAATTTCTGATTAGCTAAAACTCATTTTGTGTCCACTGTGCTTCTAAAGACTCTTAGAAGTAGTCCCTTCTTCTTTCTTCATTTTATACTTAAGGGATGTTTAAGTGAAAGGGCAGTCACAGAATCTTATTTCTCTAAAGAACAGCTCATTTAAGGTTTATGTGAGAAGAGAGGCTTTCCTACAGCAGAAAGGTGAAAGAGTAAGACAAGAAGTTGAAATGGTGGAGTGAGCATGGCAGCTTAAGGTTGAAGAGTCACTTATCTAACTCTACATGAATATCGAGAGATTTATCTGAACTGAAAACTGTGAAATAGGGACATGACACTTTTAATATTTTATGTGTCCATATGCTACAACCAACTTCCACATTCTTCACTTACGTGAAATACATTTAAAGACAAATGGATAATTAGTATAAATCATTGACAACCTCACATATTCATTAGATTATACTAGACTACACCAGAGGACATGAAAAGAGGGGAGGAAGGGGAGGAGGCAGGAGGGAGAAAATTAACCACAAACACCCCCTGCAAGAAGAAAACAACTTTTTTTTCCAGTAAGTAGGTAATGGTGTCACTCCTCCAAGCCTTACAATCTTAATAAAACTGATCTCCCTGCATGCAGTAATAAAGAACAGTCAAACAAAGCCACCCGGAATGAAGCAGGTCTGCTGAAAGGACTATGTTAGTCCTAACTCAGTAGCTAATTAATTTAAGATCCTTTGACATCCATGGAAAGGGAGAAAGTCAAGAGGACTTCTGCCTCAATTATCTTTTCTGGAGAAGAGGGTACAAATGAGAAAGCAGTTGCAAACTACTGCCAGCCTGCTGGCAACATGGCATAGGGTCACCTCATCCCTCTTATTCCTCTCCACCCAGGAGTTGCAGGGAGAGATCTTGTATTTTGAAAGTATGGCCTGGTAGAAAAGGCCAGGCTGACACCCTTTGTCAGACCAACAGATATGTTTAATATATGTTGACATAACTCATATTTTTATAACTCATAACTGTGTATTTATTTATTTACTTTTTGAGATGGAGTTTCGCTCTTGTTGCTTAGGCTGGAGTGCAATGGAGCAATCCGGCTCACTGCAACCTCCGCCTCACAGGTTCAAGCGATTCTCCTGCCTCAGCCTGCTAAGTAGCTGGGATTACAGGCATGCACTACCACACCTGGCTAATTTTGTATTTTTAGTAGAGATGGGGTTTCACCATGTTGATCAGGCTGGTCTTGAACTCCTGACCTCAGGTGATCTGCCCACCTTGGCCTCCCAAAGTGCTAGGATTACAGGCATGAGCCACCGAACCAGCCAACTCATCCTTTTAAAAATTCGGTGGTATTTATGTACTGTAGTATGAAATGTTGAATCTGCCGGAGTCTTAAGATTCCTTTGCATTTTTTAAAAAGAAACCTTAAATGCGTAAATACTTTATTTGCTCTTTGAAATAGCATAAATCTAGAATATCTGAAATTATACTTTTCTGTACTTACCTAGTAGCAAATTAGATAAATCACTAAGCATAGATATATTCTCTACAATATCTAGAAAACTAAGACAGCATGATGTATAAACAATGTCCTCATTTGTAGTTACAATGAAGTAAATCTATATGATTTGAATATACTTATCCCTTTGCCTGGAATGTCCTGATACCAGTTTTTTTTTTTTTTTTTTTTTTTTTTTTTTTTTTTTTTTTTTGCTTACAAAATACTCTATCCCTTCTTTGGGAGGTCAACTCAGGTTCACCTCTCTAAATAACTTCCTGAGGAGAGCAAAGATCACCTGGTGACCGGCCATCAAGCAGACTATGTGGAGGCAAAACTCCATCTGAGGAATTCCTTATTATCTAAAACTGGCATCTGGTGCAAGGGTTCATTCCCCACAATTTTTAAGTAGCTAGAATTTCCATACATCTCCAGAATGCATGTATGTTGAAACTCATTATACAACCCTTACTGACATCAAGGCACCAACATATCTGCAAATGTAATTATTTACCATGAACTATGTGACTATTGTGGTCCAAATGACCCGTAAGTTCTCTCTTTTAGGTTCATTAATACCCGTAAGGAAAATCTACCGCTGTGTGCTCAGTCCTTTCTTGCTGAAGTGCCCCTCTGCACTCCGCTGCAGCATTAGTTTCCATTTAATAAAACTTTCCTTTTCTAACCTAGACAGTTGGTAAATTCTTCTTATTACCTGGGAGCCAACTAGTTTCTGTTGCCGGGGCTCTGACATCACAACTGGCACTTCCCTTCATTTCTTCAGACAGGAAGTGTTAGATAATAATTCTTTTAATTATATATACTCTAAGTTCTGGGATACATGTGCAGAATGTGCAGGTGTTACATAGTTATACACGTGCCATGGTGGTTTGCTGCACACATCAACCCATCATCTAGTCCTCCCCTAGCCCCCCACCCACTGACAGGCCCCGGTGTGTGATGTTCCCCTTCCTTTGTCCATGAGTTCTCATTGTTCAACTCCCACTTATGAGTGAGAACACGTGGTGTTTGGTTTTCTGCTCCTTTGTTAGTTTGCTGAGAATGATGGTTTCCAGCTTCATCAGTCTCCCTGCAAACATCGTGAACTCATCCCTTTATATGGCTGCATAGCATTCCATGGTGTATATGTGCCACATTTTCTTTATCCAGTCTATCGTTGTTGGGCATTTGGATTGGTTCCAATACTTCGCTATTGTGAACAGTGGTGCAATAAACATATGTGTGCATGTCTTTATAGTAGAATGATTTATAATCCTTTGGGTATATACCCAGTAATGGGATTGCTGGGTCAAATGGAATTTCTTTGAGGAATTGCCACATTGTCTTCCACAATGGTTGGACTAATTTACACTCCCACCAACAGTGTAAAAGTGTTCCTATTTCTCCACATCTTCTCCAGCATCTGTTGTTTCCTGACTTTTTAATGATCATCAAATTACAAACCACTGCTTAAGGAAATAAGGGAGGACACAAACAGAAAAACATTCCATGCTCATAGATAGGAAAAATCAATATCTTGAAAATGGCCATACTGCCCAAAGTAATTTATAGATTAAATGCTATCCCCATTAAACTACCATTGACTTTCTTCACAGAATTGGAAAAACTACTTTAAATTTCGTATGGAACCAAAAAGGAGCCCATATCTCCAAGACAATCCTAAGGAAAAAGAACAAAGCCGGAGGTGTCAGGCTACCTGACTTCAAACTATACTACAAGGCTATATTAACCAAAACACCATGGTACTGGTACCAAAACAGATATATAAACCAATGCAACAGAACAGAGGCCTCAGAAATAACACCACACATCTACAACTGTTTGATCTTTGACAAACCTGACAAAACAAGCAATGGGGAAATGATTCCCTATTTAATAAATGGTGTTGGGAAAACTGGGTAGCCATATGCAGAAAACTGAAACTGGATCCCTTCTTTACACCTTATACAAAAATTAATTCAAGATGGATTAAATAATTAAACGTAAGACCTAAAACCATAAAAACCCCAGAAGAAAACCTAGGCAACACCATTCAGGACGTAGACATGGGCAAAGACTTCATGATTAAAACACCAAAAGCAACGGCAACAAAAGCCAAAATGGCAAATGGGATCTAATTAAACTAAAGAGCTTCTGCACAGCAAAAGAAACTATTATCAGAGTGAACAGGCAACTTACAGAACGGGAGAATTTTTTTGCAATCTATCCATCTGACAAAGGGCTAATATCTAGAATGTACAAAGAATTTAAACAAATTTACAAGAAAAAGACAACCCTATCAGTAAGTGGGCAAATGATGTGAACAGACACTTCTCAAAAGAGACATTTATGTGGCCAACAAACGTATGAAAAAAAGCTCATCACCACTGGTCATTAGAGAGGTAATAATTCTTAATTAGACTTAGCAAGTCATATCTATCTTTTGTAACACAGATATGTGGTATTTTAAAGCATGTTTCTGTTTCCTTTAGTCCATATCATGGCCTATGCATTATTTATCTTTGTGCCCCCAGAAATTAGCATAGGTCTTGATATTTGAATTTTGAAGGTATCTTTTGACTTTTGAAGGTATCTGATTTTCAGACCCAGTTTATGAACATTTTAATTGCAGGGAGCATTATGGATTTATTTTTATCTTACCAGTGTTTCGTGTTATTATGCTCATAATAAAAATTCAAAAATACTATTTAAAACAAATAAAACAAAAATACTTTAAAATATTTTACATTTAAATTAAAATAATCTTTATTCCTCTTAGTTTATGTCTCTAGCAGGATGGATGTTTGGAAACAATAGCTATTTGAGCCATGTGATAATAAAGGCTTAAGAAAGAAATACAATTGTTCTTGTTTACTTAATGTATTGTATACTTAGATTGTACATATAGAGAATATTGGCTTGAAACATACATTTTGAATGATATTTAATGCCACGGGAATGAATGAAATTACTCAGAGAATAAAGAGTGAGAAGTAGTCTAGATTAAGCCCCAAATAACTCAGACATTTTGAAGTCAGATAGAGACAAAGAGCTGGAAAGGATATGAGGAACACGCAGTGAAAGATTTGGCAAGAAAACTTCTATAACGTGGTCAAAAACATCACTAAAGGGTTTTCCTCTCCTTTAGGAGGGAGGATTGCCAGTCCTGTAGAATGTTGCTCAAAGTTTTAGTAAGATAAGAAATGACGGTTTCCATGGAGACTAGTGTTGAATTGAACCAGAGCACCTCTGGTGGAATTGTGGAGTCAAAATCTAAATGGAAAGGTTTAAAGTGTGAATGAAATATTATTGGATGCATACCTAAAAGAGAATAAATCATTCTATCAAAATGACACATGCACTCATATCTTCATTACCACCATGCTATTCACAATAGCAAAGGCATGGGATTAACCTAGGTGCCCATTAATGATAGATTGGATCAAGAAAATGTGGTTCATGTATACCATGGGAAACTACATAGCCATAAAAGAATAAAATCATGTCCTTTGCAGCAGCATGGATGCAGCTGGAGGCCACAATCCTAAATGAATTAAAACCGAAATAGAAAACCAGATACCACTCGTTCTCACTTATAAGTGGAAGCTAAACATTGAGCACACATGGACGTAAAAATAGGAACAATAGATACTGCAGACTACTAGAGGCAGGAGAAAGGGGAGCATAGGTGGGAAAACTACCTGTTGGGTCCTGTGCTCACTACCTGGGTGATAGAATCCAGACCCCAAATCTCAACATCACACAAGATACCCCTGGAACAAATTTGCACAGGTACCCCATGAATCTAAAATAAAAGTTGAAATAAGAAAAGAAATAAGGATGTTTTTGTTGATTGTAATGGAGGGACAGAGATTGGAAGCTGGGTGGAGGATCAAAAGATAATTTTCTAAAATTAAACATGCTGAAAGGTGTTTGAATGCTATTGGAATAAGCCTATAGGTCATCAAGTACAACTGAAGGCTTATGCTTTTTAACAGAGTATGAGCAAATGGATTCTGCAAACTTTGGGGAGGTGGACATTTCCTCATTGTAATAAAAAGATACGATTGTAGAGAGTATATCAAATGGATTTGTAAGTTACCTGGTCAGAAATCTAATTTCATCTATTGTCTCCTAGTTTCTTAATAACTAGTGCTCAGTGTGCCTACAAACAAGATAGCACATAAAACATGCTGAATAAATATTTGTAAGATCAATAAATTAATAAAGCCTGAGGCAATGTCATTAGCTAAATAGATGAGGAATTAATTTGATCAGAAAATAATGTATTCCTCCCTAAATCATATATATTTTATATAAAATTGAAAGTGCTCAGAAATTGGGCTGCTTCTAGGGTGACCAAAAATATGAAGTGTATAATAGGGAACTGCACAGTACAATGAATATCATAGCACAGGCTTCATTATGCTGTGGAATTATTAGTGATAAGCTACTAATAGAAAAATATAGATATTTGTTGGCCTTATTCACTGCATTCTATTTCAACAGTGGCCATAAAATTATTTCCATACACAAATGTTTTTATAGGATGTAATATTGCATCAGTGTAGATTTATATACACCCTAAAGCAAATATAATTCAAAATATATATTCTAGAAGCTCGTGCTGTCTTCCCTCAACATCAGCAATGCAAAAAAAAAAAAAAAAAAAAAAAAAGAAATTGCTTTTTGTTGTAAGAAATAACTCAAAAAGGAGCAACATAAAAGTACATTTGGTCTTTTATTTTTGTGTTTTATTTTGTTTATAATTAACAGATAATGGTTGTACATATTTGTGGGGTAGTGTGTTTCAATACATATATAATGAAATGATCAAATCAGGTAATCAGAATATTTATCTCAAACATTTGTCATTTCTTTGTAGTGACAACATTCAAAATCCTTTCTTTTAGCTATTTTGAAGTGTACGATACATTATTGTTGACTATAGACAACCTACTGTGCAATAGCATATGACAACTTATTCTTCCTATCAAACTGTAAATTTGGACCTGGTGACCAGCCCCTTCCCATCCCCTCTCCTGCCACTCTCCCCAGCCCCTGTTAACCACTATTCTACTAGTGATTAGTGAGAAGTAACCACTCACTACTTCTATAAGGTAAACTTTATAGATTCCACTTTTTATGACTGAAATCTTGTGGTATTTGTTCCTCTGTGGTTGGCTTAATATAATGTCCTCTAGGTTCACACATACTGTTATAAATCATAAAAAATATTTTTTAACTAGCATTGTATTACGTATATAACCATATTTTCTTTAACCATTCATCTCTTGGTGGACACTTAGATTGATTCCACTTCTTGGCTATTGTGATTAGTGCTGCAATGAATATAGGAGTGCAGGTATCTCTTCAACATGCTAATTTCATTGCTTTTGAGTATGTACCTTGTAATGGAATTGCTGGATCATGTGGTAGTTCTGTTTTTAGTTTTTTGAGGGACTTCCATATTATTATCCATAAAGGCTGTACTAGTTTACAGTCTGTCCCACCAATAGTGTACCAGAATTCTTTTTCCTGTGCATCTTTGCCAGCATTTGTTATTTTTTGTCTTTTTGATAATGGCCATTCTAACTGGGATGAGATTATATCTCATTGTGATTCTAATTTGTGTTTCTCGAATAATTAGTGATGTTGAGCATTTTTTTTTTTCATATACCTGTTGGCCCTTTGTATGTCTTCTTTTGAGAAATGTCTATTCAGATCCTTTACCCATTTTAAAATTTTATTATTAGTATTATTTTTGCTATTGAGTTGTTTGAGTTCCTTTATACTCTGGATATTAACTACTTGTCAGAGGCATAGTTTGCAAATATTTTCTCCGATTCTGTAGATTGTCCCTTCACTCTGTTGATTATTTCCTTTGCTGGACAAAAGTTTTTTAGTTTGACATCATCTTATTTGCCTGTTTTTGCTTTTATTTCTCTTGCTTTTGAGGTCTTATTCAAAATATCCTTGCCCAGATCAATGTCATAAAGCATTTTCCCATATATTTTTCTAGCAGTTTTGTACTTTTGGGTCTTACATTCGTATCTTTAGTCCATTTTGAGTTGATTTTTGTAAGTGTTGTAAAACAGAGGTCTAGTTTCATTTGTCTTCATATGCATAACCAGTTTTCCTAGCACCATTTATTAATGAGATTGTCCTTTCCCCAGTGTGCGTTCTTGGTGCATTTGTTAAAAATCAGTCGGGTGTAAAGTGTGGATTTATTTCTGGGTTCTCTAATCTGTTCCATCAGTATATGTGTCTGTTTTTATGCTAGTATCATGCGATTTCACTACTTTTGTTTTTAGTATATTTTAAGGTCGGGTAGTGTAATGCCTCCAGCTTTGTTCTTTTTGTTCAAGCTTGCTTTAGCTATTCAGGTTCTTTTATAGTTTCATGAAAATTTTAGGATTGTTTTTCCTATTTCTGTGAAAATTTTCATTGGTATTTTGATAGGGATTGAATTGAATTTGTAAATTGTTTTGAGTAGTAGGGATATTTTAAATATTCTTCCAATCCAAGAACATGGGATATTTTTCCACTTACTAGTGTCCTCTTTAATCGCTTTTATTAATATTTCATAGTTTTTATTGTAGAGATCGTCCATCTCCTTGGTTAAGTTTAGTCCTAGTTACTTTATTTTTTTGTAGCTATTGTAAGTGGGATGATTTCTTAATTTCTTTTTTAGAGAGTTTGCTGTTGGTGATAATTGATAACTAAATAACACCTTAAAGAGCAAAAGTAAGGTACACACAGTTGCCTCCTAAGGCAGAGGGGGAGTAAAATTTGTCAGAGACCTTTTATGTGCAAGGCTCTGTGCCACATGCATTACCTCTTTTGAACCTAATGCAATCTGTACATATTGGAGGTGCCAGCTGATTATGTTCCAATTACGGTTAAACTGTCTAGTAGATAAGCATTTCCTTTTTGAACATGAATATGTCATCAAGAAGTAGAGAATGATACTGGAGCAAAAGGCTAATAAAAAAGTTTATTTTTTCACCCCTCTAAAAGCTACATTCTTCTTGTGAACATCCACACCTCAGTAAGTGGCATCATCATCTATCTGACTGCCAGAGACAGACACTTACAAGTCATGGTTGTTTCTTTGCTTTTCCTTATTTTCACTGCCCCATTCAATCACTTGGCAAATCCTATTGACCAAGACGTCAAAATAAGTCTTATGTCTTTTAGTATCTTGTCATCTCTCCTACTATAGCCTCTGAGAAAGCATTGTTGTCCCTCTCCTAAACAAATGCGATAATCATCTAATTGGTCTTTGCCTCCAAATAGCAGATAAAGTAACTTTTTAGAAAACATAAAATAGATTACCCTCTACTTAAAGTAATTTTCTTGTTGTATCTGAAAAAAACTGAACATTCAAAGCTTCTGTTATATTTTGCTGCCGTGTTCTCCAGTCTTACCCATTACATACTCCCATTGGTTCTTTATGACCCAGCATCCTGACTTTTTTCTGATCCTTTAAAACATCAATCATTTTCCTACTTCAGGCATTGCTTATGTTGTTTTTCTTGCCTGGAGTGCTCTTCTCCTAATTCTTTGTGTGCTTTATTTGTTCTCATTGATAAGAACTCAGCTAGAATATCACTCCAACAGTCATTTCCTACCACCCTAGTTGAAGACAACTCTGATTGCAGTTATTCTCTTTCATGGCTTATTTTCTTCAGCTTTTCCAGTATACTTTGTTATTCTCTTGTTTATTTAGGGAGTATCTTTGCCCTGCTTAAATGCAAATCCCATGAAGTTCTTTTTTTTTTTTCTTTGCTGCTGTTTTTTGAGACAGTCTCACTCTGTCACCCAGGGTGGAGTACAGTGGCTCGCTCTTTACTCACTGCAACCTCCTCCTGATTCAAGTGATTCCCGTGCCTCAGCCTTCTGAGTACCTAGGACTACAGGTGTGTCCCACCACACCAGCTAATTTTTGTGTTTTTTAGTAGAGATTGGGATCTCGCCATGTTGGCCAGGTTTGTCTCAAACTCCTGACCTCAGGTGATCCGCCCACCTTGGCCTCCCAAAGTGCTAGGATTACAGGCATGAGCCACAGAGCCCGGCCTGGAAGTTGTGTTTTGCATCTCTCTCTCTCTCTAGTGCTTAGAAGAATACTCAGAGCACATGATAACCCTTTTTTGAATAAATGAATATATAAATACATGAATGGTCCAAAGTGAAAGACTGGGTTTCTCATATATGGTTTGGAGTTGTGATGCACTAGATAAAAAACAGCTTTAACATCACATGGGCTTCTGAGAGAGTGTTATAAAGTTTCCCTTTAGAGTCTCTTTCTATATTGCAAATCTAATTAATAATACATGGATAGTTTTGCATTGTGCAGAAATGGTCAATATACTAGTTATATTTTGGCAGTGATAGATAGTGCTGGTGAAAATGAGTCTTCATATAGGCAAAGTGCTTACTTTTTTGTATAATAACATAGGTGTTGTGATTAAAAAGAAGTACTAAGAGCCAGGTGATAAGAATTCTAGTCCCAACCTTGCTAGTAAATATCTGTGTGATAAAGCCTCAGCTTTCTCACATACATATAAAATGAGACTAACCTCATAAGGTTGTGTGAAAATTATTTAAAATAATGCTTTTAAGTATCACTTAGGGAAAACTGCCATCTCGGCTCACTGCAACCTCTGCCTCCCAGGTTCAAGTGATTCTCCTGCCTCAGCCTCCCAAGTAGCTGGGATTACAGGCGAGTGTTACCATGCCTGGCTAATTTTTTTTTTTTTTTTTGTATTATTGGTAGAAACGGGGTTTCGCTATATTGGCCAGGTTGGTTTTGAACTCCTGACCTCGTGATCGCCTGCCTTGGCCTCCGAAAGTGCTGAGATTATAGGTGTGAGCCACTGTGCAAGACTAATATTGTATTTTAATAACTGGTAATAAAATGAAAATTGTCTTAGCTTAGACTGTCTAACAAAATATAGATTGGGTGGCTTAAACAACAGACATTTATTTTCTCACAGTTCTTTAGGCTGCGAGTCTAAAGTCTAAGATCAGGGTGCCAGCATGGTCACGTTCTGGTGAAGGCTTTCTTCTTGGCTGGTAGGTGGCTACACTATGTGCTCACGTTACCTCTTTTTTTTTTTTTTTTTGGTACAGGAGGAGAGGGAGGGGAGAAGGGGAAGGAGAAAGAGAAAAAGACAGAGAGAAAGAGAGTGAGACAGAGAGAGAGAGAGAGACAGAGAGAATGAATGAGTGAGCACTCTGGCATCTCCTCTTACAAGGATACTCACTCTATTGTATAAGGATCCCATTTTTATGTCCTTATTTAACTTTAATTACTTTCTTATAGACCTCATTTACACACACAGTTATATTGGGTGTTATGGCTTTAACATATGAATTTTGGTGATGTACAATTTAGTCTTTAGCAAAAATAAATATAAGATATATTCTCAAATGTTCATTTATGAATGTGTTTAGTTCTATTACTTTCTAGACTTGCCCTTTGAGTTAATAATTATCTATTGATGTTTACCAGAAAGTAAAATTTTTCTTTCAATATTAGTTTTAATATATATGTTAAAACACCACAATCCAATCTTTGGCCTGGGATATTGGGAGAAAGACAAAATATACAACTTATTTAAGGTGGTGCTGACAGAATTTTTTTCCTTGATATTCTAAGGTCTAAGTTTTATTAACTTGGTTCCATTTAGTGTTGAAGCAAAGGCTTTAAACGAATCGTTAAATGGTTGAGCAGTGGTATATGTTTAAGCTCATGCTCTTCATGGAATGGTTACTGTCAAACCTTGCCATCTTCATTGCACAGTAGTGTACTGCAGTGCTAAGAGCATTAAAGTTACAAAATTTGATTTAAATCTAGACTCTGTTAGTATATTGGATATAGTAAGAATATTGATGTTCAGAAAGATTAAGTAATTTGTCCAAGGACACAACAGTCTTATTAGCGAAGAAGAGATGAGAACACCCATCACTCAGGGGATTATGAAGATTAAATGAAAATGTGAATGCCAAACTCATAACATACTCAGGGCTTGATATTCATTCAATATTCAATATTCAGTAAGATATTCATTTTTACTTCATTTTCATGATCTTGCTAATTTATAAGCATATTTTAAATTATTAGCACTGTAACATAAGTTGATTATGAATGTATTTATAAAGACAAGAGAAGACCATGACGGTGAGCTGAGGGACCATGGGTAACATGAAGACTGAGAACTGGAGAGCCAAATACTTCTGTCAAATTTCATAATAGCAAGTATGCAGTTAGTAGGAGTTAAAGCAGTTAAAGCAACTCTTCCTTTTACCATATTTCCTGCTATCGTGTGTGTGTGTTTGTGTGTGTGTGTGTGTGTGTGTGTGTGAGAGAGAGAGAGAGAGAGAGAGAAAGGAAAAGAGAAAGGGAAAGAAGGTAGAGAGAGAGGGAAAGGTTGGGTTGGTTTTGGAAAGTGGCATCAAATTCATGTTTCTCATTGCAACTTAAGAAATAGCAAGCCTAGTTGTTGGATAGTTATAATGGCTTTATTACTTCTCCAACATAGCACATTTCCACAAAATAACAAGATGATAGATATTCCTTGAATAGCTTTCCTATTAACAAACTATTATGATGATTACCAGAGAAAGAAAAAAACTAAATGTCTTGTTCTTGATATTTGTCTCAGTTGTACTGGAAAATTAGAAAAGTAAAACAATAAAATATGTTTCACAATGAAAAGACAATACATGTTCTTAAACAGTAAAAAAGTACACAGACTCTAATGGCAATTTAATTCTTAACTATAATATGTAGAGCACAAAATTAACCAAGGCATGAAATCTCAGTATATTTTTCTGTTTGTATTTAAGATTTCAATTTGTACTGGCTCATAAATTTCATCTGAGATAAAGGAAAACAACTTGTCTCTATGTGTACTCCTTTAGATCACAAATATTTTCTGAGAAAGAATAATATCCTCTGCTTTGACAATTCCAGAAATACATTTTAAAACTGCATTCAAGTGTTTCCCATAATATGTCAGAAAAACTGCAGGTGTTGTGGAAAATTAAATGTTATGGATTCATACAGGTCAGTAATGTCAGAAATTGATGACCTGTGCTAGAGGACAGAGAGAGAGAGAGAGAGAGAAAGAGAGAGAGAGAGGATATCCTAGACAGGAGAGTGAAGAATGCAAAGTTATAAGTGAAACATTAATACAAGTTTGTGGGTTACTACACAGCACAAAAGAGACAACCAAAGAAAAAAAAAAAGATAGGACATGTTACAAAGATGTTTCCAATATAAGACTTTTAGGGATTCTGGCTTCCAATAATAGCAGAGTACGTGTGTGTGTGTGTGTGTGTGTGTGTGTGTATGTGTGTGTGTGTGCGTGTGCATGTGTGTGTGTATCTACATATGTATATATAGAGCATATACATATATAATATATGGAGTATATAGTATATATGGTATAGTACATATGTAAAGAGTAGCTTGTGTATTTATCTCTCTGTAGACACACACATATACATTATACTTGTGTATATATATGTATGTGCTTGTATGTATACATTTGAGTCCCACCAAACTAGAGAAAAATCCTCAGTAAAAACTCAGTTTTCAGTAAAAACCCTGATTTTCCCAGGTGTATGCTTAAATGCTATGCCTAAGATTAAAAGATTAATCCTAAAACCAAGGGCAAAACTAAGATAGATTTCCCTAACAAAATATAAAACCAAATCTCAGCAGGGCTCAGCGGTTCATGCCTGTAATCCCAGACCTTCTGGAGGTCAAGGCAGATAGATCGCTTGAGCTAGGAGTTTGAGACCAGCCTGGCCACATGGTACAACCCTGTCTCTATCAAAAAATATAAAAATTAGCCAAGCATGGTGGCATATGCTTGTAGTCCCAGCTACTCGGGAGGCTGAGTTGGGCATGTTGATTAAGCCCAGGAGGTCCAGGTTGCAGTGAGCCATGATCGGGCCACTTTACTCCCGCCTGGTAAACAGAGCAAGACCTTATTTCAAGATAATATTAAATTAAAAAGAATTAAAAAACCCAAACCTCCACAAATCTGAGATGACCCACCAGTACTTTTAACTGACTTACAGGAGAAAGCATAGAATTTTTCAGATGAAGATAATATTATCCAGACTCTTAACGTGCTACTTCACAATGTCCACTAAGCAACAAAAAATTATGAGACATGTGAATAAATAGAAAAATGTAATCCATAGTCAAGAAACGAAATGAGCAAATATATTTCACAATTAGCAGGGGAAGACCTTTAAATAAGTATGATAAACATATTAAGGTATCTATAGAAAAAGTTCGTTATAACGAGTTAAAAAATAGAGAATTTTAGGAGAGATATAAAAAGTATTTAAAGAAAGAGAAGCAAATGGAAATCTTCGAGTAATATCTTAAATCAATACAAAATATTTCATTTTAATACTGATTATGTAAATACTTGATAAAAAGTACTTGATAAAAAGTACTTGATAATACTTGATTCATTTTGTTACTATCTCAAATCTTTTTCCAAGACTATAGCTCTAGAATAAAACGTTTCTTTTGTTTTCATCATTACTAGAAGAAAAATTAATTTTGGGGGACTTCTTAGCAAAATCATTCAAGTGTTAAGTTCCCATTAATTGCTGCTGTTTCTGGTCAGAGTCTATTCTTTTTAGCAACTCATAAACATGAGAATTGGTGTATGCTGCCTTATCAGAAGTGAAAACCAGACTTGGTATATCATTATATATATATATATAAAATAAATATATTTATTGTTTATTTGAGTCATGAATATTAGAAGATCATAATTCATTTGGGTCATGGTTTAAGAAAAACAAGCAAGAACATGTATAGCAAACTGATTTATTTTGAAATATTCTACCCTCCATATTAAATGTAAACTTTCATATATGATAATTATTTTTTAAATAATGACTCAAATAGAGGAATGAACTTAACTAATATCCTTTTGAAAGAATATGTGTTTATCAGGCACCCAGGGGAAGGTAATTAGGAGAGAGAAAAATATCCCCAGACGCCATGATGCTTGTAGACAGAGAAAATAAAATTGATGGGAGAAAAATCATAAAATATCCTAAAAAGTCAGTGTCTATGAGTTTAGGAAAAATAATTTTTCACTGTCTTTTACTCATCCTTTGAGGGCATTTGCCATCAGAAAAAATAATTCTATTTTTGTTTTTGTTGCAATTGCTTTTGGGAACTTAGCCATAAATTCTTTGCCAAGTTCGTTGTTGAGAAGAGTATTTCCTAGATTGTCTTCCACGATGTTTATAATTTGAGATCCTACATTGAAAGCTTTAATCCATTTTGAGTTAATTTTTGTATATGGTGAAAGGTAGGGGTTCAGTCTTCTGCATATGGCTGGCTAGTTATTCCAGTACCATTTGTTGAACAGGGAATCCTTTCTCCATGGCTTGTTTTTGTCAGTCTTGACAAAGTTCAGATGGTTGGTTGTAGGTGTGTGGCTTTATTTCTGAGTTTTCTATTCTGTTCCATTGGTCTAGGTGTCTGCTTTTATACCAGTACCAAGCTGTTTTGGTTACTGTGGCTTTATAGAATAGTTTGAAGTAGGGTAGTCTGGATTTTTTCTTTTTGCTTAGGATTGCTTTGGTGACTTGGGCTTTTTAAATTTTATTTTATTTTATTTATTTATTTTTTGGTTCCATATGAATTTTAGAGTAGTTTTTCTAGTTCTGTGAAGAATGACATGGGTAGTTTGATAGGAATACCACTGAGTCTGTAAATTACTTTGGGAAATCTGGCCATCTTTATGATATTGACTCCTCCAATCCATGAGCATGAGATGCTTTTTATTTGTGTCCTCTCTGATTTCTTTCAGCAGTGTTTCGTAGTTCTCCTTGTAGAGATCTTTTACCTCCTTGGTCAGTTGTATTTGTAAGCATTTTATTTTTTTGTGTGGCTATTGTAAGCAAGATGGTGCTTTTGATTTCTCTCTCAGCCTGGGTGTTGCTGGCATATAGAAATACTATTGATTTTTGTACGTTGATTTTGTATCCTGAGATTTTAACTAAAGTTGTTTATCAATTCTAGGAGTCTTTTGGCAGAGTCTTTAGGATATTTCGTGTATAGAATAATATCATCTGCAGAGAGATGTTTGACTTCTTTTCCTATTTGGATGCTTTTCATTTCTTTCTCTGAAAGTTGCTGAAAGTGTTTATCAATTTTAGGAGACTTTGAGCAGAAACTCTAGGGTTTTCCAGGTATACAATCATATCATCTGTGAAGAGAGATAGCATGACTTCCTCTCTTCCTATTTAGGTGCCTTTTTTTTTTTTTTTTTTTTTTCCCCAGAGTCTCACTCTGTCACCCAGGCTGGAGTTCAGTGGCGCGATCTCGACTCACTGCAAGCTCCACCTCCAGGGTTCAAGCAATTCTCCTGCCCCAGCCTCCCGAGTAGCTGGGATTGCAGGCACCTGCCACCACGCCTGGCTAATTTTTGTATTTTTAGTAGAGACAGGGTTTCACCATGTTGGCCAGGCTGGTCTTGAACTCCTGACCTCAAGTGATCTGCCCACCTTGGCCTCCCAAATTGCTGGGATTACAGGTATGAGCCACCACACCTGGCCACTATTTAAATGCCTTTTATTTCCTTCTTTTGCCTGACTGCTCTGGCTGAGACTTCCGGTACTATATTGAATAGGAGTGATGAGAGTGGGCATCCTTGTCTTGTTTCAGTTCTCAAGGGGAATGGTTTGAGTTTTTTCCCATTCAGTGTGATGTTGATTGTGGGTCTGTTATAGATGGCTCTTATTATTTTGAGGTGTATTCCTTTGGTGCCTAGTATGTTGAGGGTTTTTTTTTTGTTTTGTTTTGTTTTTTTTTTTGAGACAGAGTCTCGCTTAGTCGCCCAGGCTGGAGTGCAATGGCGCGATCTCGGCTCACTGCAAGCTCCGCCTCCCGGGTTCACGCCATTCTCCTGCCTCAGCCTCCCGAGTAGCTGGGACTACAGGCGCCCGCCGCCTCGCCCGGCTAATTTTTTGCATTTTTAGTAGAGACGGGGTTTCACCGTGTTAGCCAGGATGGTCTCGATCTCCTGACCTCGTGATCCGCCCGCCTCGGCCTCCCAAAGTGCTGGGATTACAGGCGTGAGCCACCGCGCCCGGCGAGGGTTTTTATCACGAAGAAATTTTGGATTTTTATGAAAAGCTTTTTCTGCATTAATTGACATGACCATATGATTTGTGCTATTGATTCTGATTGTGTGGTGAATCACATTTATCAACGTGCAGATATTGAAACAGCTTTATATTCCAGGAATGTTTCCAAAAGTAACAAAAACAAAAGTTGACAAGTGGGACCTAATTAAAGAGTTTCTGCACAGCAAACAAAAACAAAACCTATCAACAGAGCAAACAGACAACCTACAGAATGGAGGATATTCACAAATGTCTGATATCTAGAATCTATAGGGAACTTAAATCAACAAGCAAAAAAAAAAAAACTTATTTAAAAAATGGGCAAAGGACATGAATAGACATTTTTCAAAACAAGACATAGAAGTGGCCAAAAAACATATAAAAAATACTGAGTAGTATCACTAGTTGTCAGAGAAATGCAAATCAAAGCCACAATGAGATATCATCTTAAACCAGTCAGAATAACTTTTATTAAACAGTCAAAAAACAGCGGATGCTGATGAGGTTGTGGAGAAAAGGGAACACTGTTGGTGGGCTTAAACACTATTGGTGGGAACATAAATTTGTGTGACCACTGTGGGAGTCAGTCCGGAGATTTCTCAAAGAACTTAAAATAGAGCTGCCATTCAACCCAGCATTCCCACTACTGGGTATATACACCAAAGAAAATAAATCATTCTACCTAAAGACACATACGTTCATCACTGCACTATTCACAATAGCAAAGACATGTAATCAACCCAGGTATTCATCAATGATAGAGTAATTTAAAAAATGCCCATATACACCTCGAAATATCATGCAGCCATAAAAAAGAGGGAAATCATGTCCTTTGCAAGGACGTGGATGATCCTGGAGGTCGTTATCCTAAACAAACTAAATGCAGGAACAGAAAACCAAATACCATGTGTTCTTGAGTATAAGTAGGAGCTAAACATTGATCACACATGGATGTAAATATGGGAACAAGACACACTGTGGTCTACTGGAGGGTGGGGGATGGATTTTTAAAAGCTACCCATTGAGTACTATGCTCACACCTGGGGAATGGGGACCCATACTCCAAACCTCAACATCACACAATATTCCCATACAAGAAATCTACACATGTACTCCTGTCTCTAAAATAAAAGTTAAGCTTAAAAAAAATATTCCAAGGAAACAGATTCATTCATTAATCTTATAAGCATTTATACCATTCCTGAATTATGTTAGGTACCTTGTGAGCTGTTGAATATCTAATGCTAAGGCATAGACCCTGCTCTTCAGTTTGGTAAAGTTTCTTGGAACAGATAGCTAAGCAAATGAACATTACGTATAAAATGTTGTACACCACATGCTAGAGTTTTCCATTTGGTATTGTGGAAGCTCAATGTGAAACACTGAGGAAGTGGAGGTATTGAAGAGTCCTTCTAGAGGAATAGCTGTCTGTGAGGAGAGCAATTGAAAAGCGATGGGGGAAAGCAGGGACGAGTCTCCTGATCACAGAAAATAAGGTAACCAAAACTCATGCCTCCTTCTAGTACTACGAATAGTTTCACTGAGTGGGATGTACCATGTACTACAAGGTATGCTGATGAAGAAGCTGGAAGGTACAGATGGAGGTGAGAATAGAGAGGGCCAACATGTGTTTACAGGTCAGAGAAACCACTAAAGAATTTTAATAAGGGTGTTAATAAATTCAGATTTTAGAGAGATACTTTGAAGACAGTTTAGAATGGACGTCATTTGAGTAGAATATAAGAGAGGCAGAAAACATTTTAGAAATCCAGACAAAGAATTATGTAGTTCTAAACAAGAATGGAGAAAAGGCTTAGGAAAGAAGAAAATAACTATTTGAGAACATTTAGAGTTAATTTGAAGGTCCTTGTCATTGATTGAACATTGATTAAGGAAAGGGAGAAGTAATAGATTATTTCCAGATTATTTGTCTGGACCACTGTATGGATATTAAGAATATTCCATAAAATGGAAACAAGCATTTCAGAGCAAAAATTATTATTTAGGTTTTATCAGCTTATTTTGAAGTGTCTACTACACATAGATTTGGAGTGAGAGGTGGTTAATAAAATTTTAATCTCAAGCTCAGGGCCTAAACCTAGAGAAATCTAGATATGGGCATAATACAAATGTAGATTAGAAAGTAATTTTTAAGGGTGTTGATATCCTGGGAGATGAGATTATCCAAATGAGATCTTAAATGAAAGTATAAAAATATAAAGAATGGGACTTTGGGTAAAGAGTAGCAGTTAAATTGTTGTTAGAAGAAGAAAAGCCAAAAACGTTGACTGAAGAATGGTCTGCAGAGAGCAAAGACAGCAATGCCATGGACGGGGAGACTTCTCAAACGGGAAGTGACCAAAGGGTGTCTGTTCCTTCAATCTAGCCAAGGACTGGATACATCCAATGAATTTAGGAACAAAGAAGTCAAAAGTAACTTTGGCAAGGGTGGTTTCAGTGGAATGGTGTGTTGGAAGTCACAGAGAATTAATCAGAGGAGTAAAAGATTGATAAGAGAAGCAGCAAAGGGATGTGAGCATATTTACATTTTGAGAGAGAACATAGTGAAGTGAAACAGGTCATGGTTCAGAAGGTAGATGGTTTCATTGATGGAGGTCTACTCTTGAGAAGGAAGTGCCAAGGATACAGAATATTGGTAATGAATGGATGAAGGACGTGAAAAGATAGAAACCAGCGAAAGATGGCAGAGGCTTGATGAGGGGGTTCAAAGTGAGTCTAGTCAAAAATATGTGGCCAGTTGAATCTCCACCCCCCACATAAAAAATAATCCAAAATTCAATACTAGGAATTATTCAGGTACCAGAGAAGAACTGCATTGCTGTGGAGTTATGGAGCTCAGTAACAAGCAGCTATCAGACCCAGAGGAGACCAATGTCAAGGTAGTTGGAGAAGGGCATTCACCCAATTTTAAGAAACTACACTTCCAAAAATAAAATGAAATGCATGTTAAAGTTCTACTCAAAATGAATCGGAGGGCAAAATTTAAAAGATGAAAATGCCACGAGGTAATTTCCTGGATCTACCTGTCCTCCAACTGGAGTATACCTACCTAATGTATTTAAAATAATGTATCAATTTAAATAATAAAATATTTAAAATATGTATTTATTTTAAGTCCTCCTCCTCCCAGGAGGGCTTAAATAATACAATGTTTAAAATAATTTATTTATCTTAAATCCTCCTGTGAAGAAGATTTAAAATAAATACATAAATCCTTTATACTTATGTTTAAAATTTATACAAATGAAACTATAAACTTTTTTTCCACTCAATTATTGTAGTCTGGTACTTTAGTCGGATCAAATATATTTGCAAAGCTATACATTTCAGAAAGATGAGAATCAGATTTATGCTGTTAAATTATGCAAAGACAGATACCCTGGGATTTTCCTCTAATTTTTTTTTAATTAACAAATTCATATGCTGGAAAATAGTTTTCTTCTTATTTTATGGCAAAATTTATTTTGGCTTGTAATCATAGACTATAACAGCCACGCTTGTGCCTTATAAAAATTTGATAAGATGACTATAGCAAAATGCATCTGAACTATGTGACCCATTTTAGGTTATGGGACTTAAGGAGGGTGTGGGTTAAATCCTTTATTTTTGCATCACTTGCCCAAGACTGCCTAAATCCTAGGCAGTCTTATAGGAAGACCGGAGAGCAATAGAAACTGAATTTTAAGGCATAGCATTTCCCATTTAATGTATTACAGGTGATGCCTAAATAAATATAAGTTGATTTAGTTATTGCCTCATACTACTGGATTCAGAGGTCTCTATGCATAGTCCTTCTTGCAAAAATTTCTTGCTTGGCAATGAAATTTCCTAGGAGATGCTCCATGAAATCTCACAGCTAGAAGATAGACTTGTGTTGGGATGGTGGACACCTGGCTTATATTCTGAATAATGTAAATAAAACAGTGACTTCTAGTTCTCCAGGATTTCTTGTTTTAAAATAAAACACACTACGTTCTTCAAGCTAGGTTAACTGTGACATATCAACTTGTGACCATCACTCATCAGTTTTTAATTTCTAATGAGAAACTTTATATGAAGGAATTATTTCATACTTGATCTTCTGCCTTTTAATCCGCATGGGTAACATTTGAAGGACCCGTTGCTTATTCTAATTAATGTTTGAGTTCCTATTCCCTTTAGGTATGCAATTACTGTTTTCTATGTTGTTCTCATTTATGATGCTGTTTTTCTTGGCAGATTTAGTATATAAAGCATGTATGTTCCTTTAGGATGTTAGCAAAGATGATTTTCCTTGTCTGGGCTTAACGGTACAGCAAGAGGCTTTAGAAATTCCTATTTTAGAGATTTATATAAGGCTCCCACATCTTTCTGGAGAATGATGAAATAATGAGGCAGAAATAATCTGAAGATAATACCTGAGAATCAAAAGGGATAAAGTAATCACAATGCATTATTCCACTAGTTCTAAGTGTTTTCAAATAAAAGAATAGATCAAACACCGGTTTTAGAGGCATACAAATGATTTCGACAAAGCCATGAATTTGGAAATATACCGAGTAACGTATATAGGTATATAGAGAATCATAGTACTTTGGAACTTGCAACTTAAGCAAAGTAGTAGAAGAAAGTCTCCCTGAAATCTTTCTTGAAATGAAATAAAAATGAAAATAGTATTAGAAAGAAATCTGAAAAGATTTACAGCATGTAATTGGAATTACAGAAGTAAAGCATTTGTATAACACGATTTGTAAGACAAAACATTATTTTTCTACTTGTAATTCCCTTTTGACTTGAAGGAGAGTGAAATGTGGGTACATGGAGGATATTTTGTTTTCTGAGTAGGGTAACGGATGTGGGTAGGTATTTGGAAGTTTGGAATTGTTTGAGTTATAGGAACAAGGCTACAGTTTGAATTGTCAGAAAAATTATAAATTTGTCTTTAAAAATTGTGGGTGAATGATCTTTCTGGATCAGAGAAATGGATCAAGGGGGAGCAGCAAGACAGGGAAAGGTAGAGAGGGAGAAGAAAAGAGAGAAGGATATTAAAAAAGAGAGAAACACGCAATTGCCTCAGAACTGACTTCAGAAGAAATGTTGAAAGGAATTTTATGCTGCAAGAGACAAATTCTCCTTTTGGACTAATCTACAAAATCCTCAGTAAATTTACATTTTTCATTAAGGAAATATGAAAAAATTTAAAAAGTTATATACATGGAGGCTGCTAAAATCTGGTTTACATAGATAATGATAAATGAAAACAGAATATTACTGGGAATTGAATGGTATAAAACGTGTAAGGACTATGAAACATTTACAGAGTGCTCCCTTGGTGGGAGGTAGGCGTCGTGCTAGGCACATTAAAAACTTGGTCCCTTGTTACAAAGATTATGTACAAATGAAAAAGTGAAATAATTTGGTAATGAACTGTTTCCTCTAAGGTAAGGATAGACAAAGAGAAATAGAAATGCAAGGGAAAGTGGAAAACAAACTGCCAAGTAGGGATGAACAAAAGGAGTAAAATATTGAAGTCAGGCCAGCAGAAAAATACTTTCCTCAATTTTCTTTCAGCTAAAGAATAAACCTGTTAGAATGATGTGGGAGTTGGGGGGACGGGTTGTAATTCTACCTTCATTTAGAAGCACTCTCACTTGCCATGAAACCTGTATCTTCATATCAGAGCAGAATTCCTCCTTGGTGCCAGGAAGCTGCCAGAATCTATGAGGTGACTTAGATCAAAGAGATCAATATCTAAAGACTTTAAAAAACCTCTGTCTTACCTGCTGAACTGCATCCTCCTAAAAATTTTTTTTTGAAGTCCTAACTCCCAGTACCTTACACTGTGACTGAATTTGAAGATACGGCCTTTAAAGATGCAATTCAGGTAAAATGAGATCACATACTTGGGCTCTAATCCAAAAATAACTGTGCTTTTATCAGAAGAGATTAGGACACAGACCCGAAGGGAAGGCCACATGAAGATCCCAGAGGGATAGAGCCTTTTACAAGCCAAGGAGAGAGGCCTCGGGAAAAATCAACCTAGTCTATACTTTGATCTTGGACTTCTAGCCTCCAAGACAGTGGAAAAATAAATTTCTATAGTTTAAGCCACCCAGTCTGTGATACTTTGTTATGGCAGCTCTAACAAACTCTCCTTTTTACCTTTCCCTCCCTATCACCTCATTACCCTCTAAATCATATGGGACAGATATGAACTGACATTTGGATTGCTATTCAACCTAGGTAGATCCATGTTGAGTCATATACATGTGTACTTTACATAGGTGCTTCTGTGGCTGAAAGGACTAACTTAATCTGGTATCTTTTACCAATTACCTCCATCAGAGAGAGCCTTGTCATATGTTACCGCTGGATCTTAGCTGTCAACCAAAAGGACACTAAGACAAAAAAGCCTGTTCTTTATGTGGGCTTTTATTATTTTTTTAAAAAGAATTTTTGTGTTTAGGAAAAAGACGCATAGCTGGTGTAACCAGCTAAGGGCCTGGAGCAGAATGGGAGGCTTGTGGGAATATGTGTAGGCTAGCAAATATGCCATGGAGATATGCAACACTTAAACCTGCGTATACCCCTTGCTATTCATCATTCTGTTAACTGTACCTCTTTAGTAATTATTTTACATGGCCAGGTAATTTATATCTGATGTTGATAAATATAGTACTACAAAACATTGAAGTAGTTTTCTCCAGTATGAAAGAAAGCAGGCATTGTGTTTGTTGCTGTTTTCAGTATAGTCTAAGGTTAAGGGAATTTGTAACTTTATAATGAGTAATAAATGCATGGTATAATTTCTTTTTACTGAGTAGAATTTTTAGTTTACTTCATACTACATCAATAATCTATATAATAAAAAGTTTCCAAAGGTTTCTATGTATTATTTTACTTGTGGCGGGGCTGGGCGCGGTAGCTCATGCCTGTTATCCCAGCACTTTGGGAGACTGAGGTGGGCAGATCACGAGGTCAGGAGTTCGAAACCAGCCTGGCCAACATAGCAAAACCCCATCTCTACTAAAAATCCAAAAAAAAAAAAAAAGAGAAATAAATAAAATTAGCTGGGCGTGGTGGCGGGCGACTGTAGTCCTAGCTCCTTGGGAGGCTGAGGCAGGAGAATCACTTGAACCCAGGAGGCAGAGGTTGCAGTCAGCCGAGATCACGCCATTGCACTCCAGCTCGAGTGACAGTGTGAGATGCCATCTCAAAAAAGCCAAAACAAAACAAAAGCAAAAACAACAACAACAACACAACGTCTAGGTATTTCAGTTGTGCTAATCCTTCCTTGGTGCTTCACACCTGTAATCCCAGCACTTTGAGAGGCCAAGGTTGTTGATCACCTGAAGTCAGGAGTTCGAGACCAGTCTGGCCAACATGGCAAAACCCTGTCTCCACTAAAAATACAAAACAAAAACAAAACAAAAAACAACAAAAATCCCAACAACAACCGAATTAGCTGGGTGTGGTGGTGCACGCCTGTAATTGTAGCTACGCAGCAGGCTGAGGCATGAGAATCACTTGAACCTGGGCGATGGAGGTTGTAGTGATCCGAGATCATGCCACAGCACTCCAGCCTGAGCGATAGAGCGAGACTCGGTCTAATAAATAAATAAATAAATTAATTAATTAAAAAAAAAAGTTTTGGTAAAGGGATAAATTCACCAAGAAGAGCTAACTATACTAAATACATATGCACCCAATACAGAAGCAACCAGATTCATAAAGCAAGTCTTTAAAGACCTACAAAGAGACTTAGACTCCCACACAATAATAATGGGAGACTTTAACACCCCACTGTCAATATTAGATGGATCAATGAGACAGAAGGTTAACAAGGATATCCAGGACTTGAACTCAGCTCTGTACCAAGCAACCTAATAGACATCTACAGAACTCTCCACCCCAAATCAACAGAATATATATTCTTCCCAGCACCACATCGCACTTATTCTAAAATTGAACCACATAATTGGAAGTAAAGCACTCCTCAGCAAATGTAAAAGAACAGAAATCACAATGAACTGTTTCTCAGACCACGGTGCAATCAAACTAGAACTCAAGATTAGGAAAATCACTCAAAACCACACAACTACATGGAAACTGAACAACTTGTTCCTGAATGACTACTGGTTAAATAATGAAATGAAGGCAGAAAGAAAGATGTCTTTGAAACCAATGAGAACAAAGACACAAGATACCGGAATCTCTGGGACACGTTTGAAGCAGTGTGTAAAGGGAAGTTTATAGCACTAAATGCCCACGAGAGAAAGCAGGAAAGATCTAAAATCGACACCGTAACATCACAATTAAAAGAACTAGAGAAGCAAGAGCAAACACATTCAAAAGCTAGCAGAAGGCAAGAAATAACAAAGATCAGAGCAGAAATGAAGGAGATAGAGACACAAAAACCCCTTCAGAAAATCAAGGAATCCAGGAGCTGGTTTTTTGAAAAGATCAACAAAATTGACAGACTGCTAGCAAGACTGTTAAAGAAGAAAAGAGAGAAGAATCAAATAGATGCAATAAAAAATGATAAAGGGGATATCACCACCAATCCCACAGAAATACAAACTACCATTAGAGATACTATAAACACCTGTATGCAAATAAACTAGAAAATCTAGAAGAAATGGATAAATTCCTGGACATATACACCCTCCCAAGACTAAACCAGGAAGAAGCTGAATCTCTGAATAGACCAATAACAGGCTCTGAAATTGAGGCAATAATTAATAGCCTACCAACCAAAAGAAGTCCAGGACCAGATGGATTCACAGCCAAATTCTACCAGAGGTACAAAGAGGAACTGGTACCATTCCTTCCAAAACTATTCCAATGAATAGAAAAAGAGAGAATCCTCCTTAACTCATTTTATGAAGCCAGCGTCATCTTGATACCAAAGCCTGGCAGAGACACAACAAAAAAAGAGAATTTTAGGCCAATATCCTTGATGAACATCGATGTGAAAATCCTCAATAAAATACTGGCAAACCGAATCCAGCAGCACATCAAAAAGCATATCCACCACAATCAAGTCGGCTTCATCCCTGGGATGCAAGGCTGGTTCAACGTACACAAATCAATAAATGTAATCCATCACATACACAGAACCAATGACAAAAATCACATGATTATCTTAATAGATGCAGAAAAGACCTTTGACAAAATTCAACAGCCCTTCAGGCTAAAAACTCTCAATAAACTAGGTATTGATGGAATGTATCTCAAAATAATAAGAGCTATTTATGACAAACCCACAGCCAATATCATACTGAATGGGCAAAAACTGGAAGCATTCCCTTTTAAAACCAGCACAAGACAAGGATGCCCTCTCTCACCACTCCTATTCAACATAGTGTTAGAAGTTCTGGCCAGGGCAATCAGGCAGGAGAAAGAAACAAAGGGTATTCAATTAGGAAAAGAGGAAGTCAGATTGTCCCTGTTTGCAGATGACATGATTGTATATTCAGAAAACCCCATCGTCTCAGCCTCAAATCTCCTTAAGCTAATAAACAACTTCAGCAAAGTCTCAGGATACAAAATCAATGTGCAAAAATCACAAGCATTCCTATACACCAATAACAGACAGAGAGACAAATTGTAAGTGAACTTCCATTCACTATTGCTACAAAGAGAATAAAATACCTAGGAATCCAACTTACAAGAGATGTGAAGGACCTCTTCAAGGAGAACTACAAACCACTGCTCAACAAAATAAAAGAGGACACAAACAAATGGAAGAACATTCCATGCTCATGGATAGGAAGAATCAATATCATGAAAATGGCCATACTGCCCAAGGTAATTTATAGAATCAATGCCATCCCCATCAAGCTACCAATGACTTTCTTCACAGAATTGGAAAAAAGTACTTTAAAGTTCATATGGAACCAAAAAAGAGCCTGCATTGCCAAGACAACCCTAAACAAAAAGAACGAAGCTGGAGGCATCATGCTACCTGACTTCAAACTATACTACAAGGCTACAATAACCAAAACAGCATGGTACTGGTACCAAAACAGAGATATAGACCAATGGAACAGAACAGAGCCCTCAGAAATAATACCACACATCTACAACCATTTGATCTTTGACAAACCTGGCAAAAACAAGAAATGGAGAAAGGATTCCCTATTTAATAAATGGTGCTGGGAAAACTGGCTAGCCATACGTAGAAAACTGAAACTGGATCCCTTCCTTACACCTTATACAAAAATTAATTCAGATGGATTAAGGACTTAAATGTTAGACCTAAAACCATAAAATCCCTAGAAGAAAACCTAGGCAACACCATTCAGGTCATAGGCATGGGAAAGGACTTCATGACTAAAACACCAAAAGCAATGGCAACAAAAGCCAAAATAGACAAATGGGATCTACTTAAACTAAAGAACTTCTGCACAGCAGAAGAAACTACCATCAGAGTGAACAGGCAACCTACAGAGTGGGAAAACATTTTTGCACTCTACCCATCTAACAAAGGGCTATTATCCAGAATCTACAAAGAACTCAAATTTACAAGAAAAAAAAAAAAAAAAAAACACCCCTTCAAAAAGGGGGCAAAGGATATGAACAGACACTTCTCAAAAGAAGACATTTATGCAGCCAACAGACACAAGAAAAAATGCTCATCATCACTGGTCATCAGAGAAACGCAAATCACAACCACAATGAGATACCATCTCATGCCAGTTAGAACATACAATGTTTGGTTTTCCATTCATGAATTATTTCACTTAGAATGATAGTCTCTAACCTTATCCAGGTCATTGCAATTTAAATGAGCTGATTTCTAATTTCAGTTGAATCGTTTAAAAAATAGCTGGGTGTTTTCCTGAGCCCATTGTCTTGGGGTTTAATTCCTCCATAGGTTTGTTGCATTTGTTCTGTTTTATGACCACAAATATTCCCAACTTTAGTTAGTTCTTTTCTGTAAAAAAAGCAAGTCTTTCAAAATAGAAGCTGAAGAAAGTACATAAATATGAGTCAGAACCAATCGATCTATCACCATGTGAAATAAGCACCTAGAAATTCATCTTCTGCTCACGAAAGGTCAGAAGCTAAGAGATTACACATAGTTATAAATACAAGCTGGTTATACATATAATGCAAAACTAAATAGGACTAGAAGGCAGGTGGCATTTACCCTTTTACTTTTGAGAGCACAAAAGCCACTGCGTAAATTATTAGTCATTAATTTGTTTTTTTCCCAAAGGTTATTTTATTAATCTGTTATTAACTAGTAACCTCTAATGAAGAGGAACAATGATATCAATGGAATTTTCTGCATTGCTCAAAAATCTTTCTTTTACTGAATTAGAAATAAAAATTTCAAATGAGGTAAATGTAAATAGAAGCCAATAGTTCTGACAAAATGATTTTTCTCTGCTCCTCTGACTTGGCCTCCAGGAGGTTGGGGGAATGAGATTGGGAGGAAGAAACATAAACAGTGAGAAGAAAAAATGTGTGCTCACAATACCCAGAGGTGGTGCAGCTATGCTAGCTATTATTTTGCCATTTAAAGAGTGTAATAGAATGCTGTTCTCTTCATGAACATTTATAATCAGTACAGAATGCATTAATATGAATCTCTGTTCATAAATGGCCATCAGTTGTCATCTTCATCAGCATAAACTGTAAAGTACCTCTTGCTGCACATAAGCTATCTCACCTTGTTGGATTTTCCTAAAGTGAATTCACCTTCTTCAACAATTGCTGGATTTTTGCACAGAAATTGCTTTCTATTTTCTGTCAATAGTGTCCTCATTTTCTTAGCAATTCATCTTAAAACAGAACTTTTTCACTTCCAGTCTCTCAATATCCATAGCTAATAGTAACCCAACTCTGGTGATTATTTTAAAAGGTTTTCACATTTATCCCTTTCCATTTCACCTTTAGTTTCTCCAGCTTCATCTTCCTTATTTGCTTATGCATTCCTCAAGTAAGATAACACCTTTTCTATCTAATCCAGAGCATTGTTGGGAGTGTAAAATAATATAATATGTAGTCTGTGCTACAAAAGGTTTTAGAGTTGGGAATTTTTTAAATTGAAGATTCTGAGCTAGTTTCATTCTCCATTGTGACTTGCTTGCTTCACCATTTGACTGCTGGGTCTGCGCATACAAATATATTACATACATTATATATGCACATATATATGCATATTTATATGAGTAATGGAGACAAAACTACTACATATAAGCATGACATTGTACTATAAGTATGATTTAATACTCTCAGTATCAATGATTTATCTCCCACTAAAAGACTTGGCTAAATGTAGATCAAAGCACATATATATTTTCTTTCTGACAACTAGATAGGGCTAAGGGTGGAAGAGGAAGGAATGAGGTGGAGCAATGACTGAGATTGAAGAGAAAGAAGTATAGGGACTGGAGTCTTATCAACTGAAAGAAGAACTTCCATTTTTGAGGGGAGAGGTCTCCATGCTAAACTGAACTTAGGTGTGTATCTTCCCACTCCTACCCCTGCGCAAAACATAACTTGCCGACAACTCAGAGCCTGATCGTGAAGGATTCTTCTAAGCCTTCCCATGCTTAATATAAAGTGGGTGGCTTTGGTGACTTGCTTAACGTCAATGGTGTGACAGAAAACTTCGGCTCTAACCAAAATCAAGTGCACGGAACCCACTAAGAATTTTTTGTGAGCTTAGCCAACTAATATTTATGGCTTGAAATATAAACCCTTTTATAAGATTTAAATAAAATCACTTGTGCACAATGCCTGGTACACATTCGATGTTGAGTAAATATTTGATGAATCTCAATCATTGATGTCTATAATTGGAAGAGAACTTAGAGGTAGTTCTGTCTTATTATTTTACAAATAAGTTAATGAGCCTAGAGAAAAATGATGACCCTACCAACATATTACTGAATCAGTACCAGTCTAGCACCCAGCAGTCCTGAATTTCAATTCTCTTTCCATTATACTATAAACTTTTCCTTTCTTTTGCTTTGTATCATCACTCTCCTTCCTAACACAATCTCTCTCTCTTTCTCCCCCTCCCTCATCCTTCTTCCTCTCTCATATGCACACATAAAACTTTGTGCTCATTTGGCTTAAGAATCCAGATTTTCTCAAAAAATAAACAGTTAAATTTATGTGTGTTTACTAAGATTTAACAACAACAATGTATTTACTGTAGAGTTGTTTTCATTGCAATACAACCATTAATTACTCTCAGTATGATTTAGGTTAATTAACTGAGGAGAATTTGCTAAGGGGGTTTATGTACTGTTTTAATTTAGTATGTAGCAAAAGACCTGTTGAATGTTAGAAAACAAACCCATCTCAACTAAAAACCACAAAATACTATGTATTGAGCTGATTTACAATTTTTAATCAATCAAAACACAGATTTTACCTTAGTGCATCTCACTTTGGTAGGTATGTGCAGACCCAGCTTACTCATGAGTTTATTTCTGAGAATTAAGTTTTAAGTTGACGCTAGTACTTAGATGAATTTTGATTGCTGATATTGGAAAATATCATTTCTTTAGAAATGATGTTATACATTTTGGTTAGTTTACCACACAAAAAACTTTTTCTCAGAATATGTAAATAATACAATAATATAATTCAATGGTACTGGTAATTAAATACATAAAGAAATGCTTTATCTTATTTTTTGTTTCCTTCTTGAGTAAAGTACAGAAACAATCAGTGTAATACAGAGATAAAGACCACATTCTCTAGAATCAGAGTTTCTGGGTTCAAATCCTGACTCTATTGTTAAATAAAACAGGCAAGTTACTCAACTGTTCTAATTATTTCTTTATCTGTAAAATGAAAATAACAGTGATTTCTTCCTTATGCAGTTGTAAGGATTCAATGTCTAATCTATATAAACCTAAATAAGTTGTATGGCACATAATAAGTACCAATCAATGCTAGCTGTGTTTCTAGACCTATCATAAGCATTATTTTTTATTAATAATCATAATTAGGTTTATATTTGTTTCGTGAATATGGCATAGTAAGTGCAGATTGGATTTGCATATTTATGGACATTAGGAACCAGACACTTTGATATATATATTATCTAGATTAACCCTCATCAAAACATTGCAAGAAAAATATTATTTTAGTATTTTATAAATAAGAAAATGGAGGGTGAGATATTAAGATGTAGTAAACCAGTAACTGACAATGCAAGAATCAAACTATGCTGTCTGACCCTGTGGTTTATGTTTTTCCCCATTATAAAATATTGCAAAGATATGCACGTATATATGCTGTGTTATGTACAATGTCAGAAACGCAAGAAATTTTAAAAGGCTCTTTTTGGCAAAGGAAATCTTACTTGTGGCAAAATTCAGTTGAAATACTCCTAACCTTGTAATAAGAATAGAGAAAAATATGCACTTCCCTAATGATTAGTGATGTAGAGAGGTTTTTTTTCACATATTTATTGGCCATTTGCATACTTTCTTTTGAGAAATGTCTGTTCTTTTGCCCATTTTAAAATCAAGTTACTTGTTTTCTTGCTCTTTAGTTGTTTGACTTCCTTATGTATTTTGGATACTAACCTCTTATAAGATGTATGGTTTACAATTTTTTTCTCCTAATCCACTGGTTGTATCTTTACTCTATTGCAAGCTTGTCCAATCCGTGGCCCACAGGCCGCCATGTTGCCCAGGATGGCTTTGAATGTGGCCCAACACAAATTCATAAATTTTTGTAAAATGTTATGAGATTTTTTTTTTTTTGCAATTATTTTTTTCTTTTAGCTCATCAGCTATCATTAGTGTTGGTATATTTTATGTGTGGCCCAAGACAATTCTTTTTTTTCTAATGTGGCACAAGGAATCCAAAAGATCGGACACCCCTGCTCTATTGATTGTTTTCTTTGCTGTGCAGAAGCTTTTTAGTATGATGAAATCTTGTTTGTCTGTTTTTGCTTTTGTTGCCAGTGCTTTGAGGCTAAACCCCCAAAAAAATCATTACTCAGACAAATGTCATAAAGCTTTTCCCCTATTTTTTCTTCTAGTAGTTGTATAGTTTCAAGGCTTACATTTAAGTCTTTAATCCATTTTGAGTTGATTTTTATATACTATGAGATAAGGGTCCAATTTTATTCTTCTGCATGTGTATATCCAAGGTCCCCCATACCATTTATTGAAGAAACTGTTCTTTTTCAATTACGTGTTCTTGGTAATTTTGTTAAAATCAATTGATTGTAAATGTGTGAGTTCATTTCTGGGATCACTGTTCTGTTTCATTGGTCTATGTGTATTTTTTTTTTATTCCAGTACCATGCCATTTTGATTACTATAGTTTTGTAATATATTTTAAAATAAGATAGTGTGATGCCTTTAGATTATTCTTTTGATGTATGAAAAAATGTTCAACATTACTAATCATGAGGGAAATTCAAATTAAAACCTCAATGATATATTACCTCAAACCTGTTAGAATGCCTATTTAAAAAATGGAAGATAAGTACTGGGGAGAATGTGGAGAAAAGGGAACCCTTGCTTGTACACTGTTGTTGGGAATGTAAATTAGTACAGCCATTGTGTAAAGCAGTATGAAGGTTACTCAGAAAGCTAAAAATTAAACAAGTGTTATATGATTCAGCAATCTCACCTCTGTATACATACCCGAAGGAATTGAGATCAGTATATCAAAAGACATCTGCAATTCCCAGTTTATTGCAACATTATTCACAATAGCCAAGGTATGTAATCAACCCATGTATACATCAGTGGATGAATGGATAAAAAACGTAGCATATATACATAATGAAATACTATTCAGCCTTTAAAAAGAAGGAAATTCTACCATTTGCAATAACATGAATGAAACTGAAGGACATTATGCTAAGTTACATAAGCCAGGCACAGAAGGACAAATACTTCATAATCTCACTTACATGTGTAATCTAAAAATGTCAAACTAGTAGAAGCAGAGAGTAGAATGGTGGTTACCAGAGGTGATTCTGGGAGGGAATGGGAGATGATGATTGAAGGGTACAAAATTTCAGTTAGATACGTGATACAATAAGTTTTCAAGGTCTACTGAACAGCATGATGACTATATTATGTATTTTGAAATTGCTAAGACAATAAATTTCAAATGTTCTCACAACAAAAAATGATAAATATGTGAGGTGATGGATATGTTAATTAGCTTGATTCAATCATCCTAAAATATGGATATGCATATTTATATACGTAAATACATATATAATCACATTGTACCTCATAAGTGTATAAAATTATTCTTTGTCAATTTTAAAAAGGAATAGAGAATACAATTATTGTCAATTAAAAAATGAATAAAAATAGAAAAAGTGTTGCTTTTTAAACAAATTATTATTATTTGTCAGTTATAAAAAGGAAACATCAAATACTAAATAAAACGTGGTATATCTACAAGATAATATTGTTCAGCCATAAAAAAGAATGAAATCCTGCCATTTGCAGCAACATGGATGGAACTGGAGGACATTATGCTAAGAGAAATAAGCCAGGCACAGAAAGACAAATATTGCATGTACTCACCCATATGTGGGAGCTATGTGAAAACTGATCTCATGGAAGTACAGAGTAGAATGGTGATTACCAGAGGCTGGGAAGGGTAGGGTGGAGGGGGGTTAAGGAGAGGTTGATTAATGGATACATACATACAGGTAGATATAAGGAATAAATTCCAGTGTTTAATAACAGTAGGGTGACTAGGGTAAAATATGCAACAGTAATTTCTTGCACATTTTAGAATAGCTGTAAGAAAGATCTGGAATGCTCCCAACACAAAGGTATAATAATTTTTGAGCTGATGGATATACTAACTGATTAGATTACCATGCATTGTGTTCATGTATCAGAATATCACATGTACCCCAAAAATATATACAATAATTATGTATCAACACAAAATTTCAAAAAGGCAAGTGAATTTCTATGTTTGTTAAAATTAATGGCACTTTCTGATTGTATTCATGTTGTACTACATTATCACAATAAATGAGAGTAAACACTGGTTTTGTAATAACTACTGGATTTGTTTTATTGTTTTTATGCCTTTTTAGAGCAGTGCTGACCAATATGATAACCACTTCTACATGTGGCTATTTAAATTTAACCTTACATAACTGGAATAAAATAAAGTAAAATAAAATAAACTTAGTCCTTTGTGGTAGCCATACTTCAAGTGTTGAATAGCTACATGCGGCTAGCAGCTACTGTGTTGGATAGTTCAGATATGGAACATTTCTATCACTGAAAAACTTTTTATTGGACAGCATTTTTCTAGAGTACATCAGGATGTAGAATGGAATGATAAACAGGAAATTTCAGTAGAGGAGAGATTGCCAGTCTGGCGACAGAGTGAGACATTATGAGAGAGAGAGAAAGAGAGAGAGAGAGAGATTGCCTAAGGGTAGCTACCAATTCTTTGCAGTTCAAAGTAGTAGAGATAACAGTTGTTTTGCATTCTGTAGGAAGGAACTCTACTTGCACTACCTGTCAGTTTGGGCAACATTCACTTCCCAGAACTTCAGTTTCTTGATTTGTTAAATGAGGGATAACAATGTCTACCAGGCCTCACTTCTAGGATTTTTGTGAGGATGAGTCAAACAATATGTGTCAAAGCTCTATATAATGGTTGTATAAAATCTGTAATAATTGACATAAGTCTCAATTGTGTGTGTGCCTGTGTGTATGTTTCATAAAGTATTGATAATGATGGCAATTGTTACAGATTTCATATGCTGAGTTTCATTTTCCTGCTAGAAATTCATGATGCTTGAACCTGATTCCATCTCTCCCGAACTTGTACTTGAAGAATGAGTAGTATTAACAGATAATCCATAGAGAAAGTTTTTCAAATGATTGCCAAGCACTGAAATGCTTTAGCTATTTCATCCTAAATGTTTATATTTTCTTACCTTTTTAAAAAGGAATAATCATTTCCACTTCTTCAGTACTACTGGAAAACTACAAAAAAAAAATTTAAAAACTTTTCTAGGCTTTTCAAAATGTTTCACATTTACTGCCACACATAGAGAGCAGGAGGAATATTTAATCAAAGGGTTTAAGAAGTGGAATAATCATTTCCACTTCTTCAGTACTACTGGAAAACCACAAAAAAAATTTAAAAACTTTTCTAGGCTTTTCAAAATGTTTCACATTTACTGCCACATATAGAGAGCAGGAGGAATATTTAATCAAAGGGTTTAAAGCATGTGGTATTGGCAATCAATATACAACTCAGATGTAGAAGGCTCTCCTGACTGCAAGTTGTACTGTGAGATGGGGTAAAGTTACTAGAATTAGCAAAGAGCTATTAGTTTTCTTTAAGCTTCATTGTTTCAGTTAGAAACACTAGTTGAATTGTATATATGGTAATATTATACAAACCCATCAGAAGTTTTAGATGTTTTCTGACTTTGTTTTGTTTTTAGCTATTTTTCTTTTAAGCAAAAGCTTTTAAAGAACCAATTGCATACATTTTCTTCATGCGCTGCTGGGTTAAAATATTTATATAATTTCAGAATGATATGAGAGAGATATATTCTAATGATATTCATTGATTCATTAGTCAAAATAAAAACTTTTCTCAAAATATCTGAATGAAAAATAATTGGTAAATAATCATGGATTTCTATATACAATTCTTACAATATTTTTCTCTTTTGGGAAGATATTTCATAATACATAACAGAAATTTAAAATTTTTTTCTAGTTCTTGACTTTTATTTCCCTAGAAAACTTACTATTAAAACGTTAGTTTTATACCAAGATGATAACATGCCTTTTTAAAAGAAAGAATACATTAGTTTTTAAAAGGAGATATTATGGTTTTATGATTAATAATAATATGAATAACAATAATTATTATGACAAATTATTAAGGAATGACACATGGAAATAAGTGGAAATGTGACTTGAAAATGTAGAAATGAGAGAGGGACATAAAAATAGGTAAATCACAACTATATTATATATGAGCTTGAACACCTCCATGATGTATTAACATTGGAAGTCTAAGTCATATGGGTAATTTCAAGGTTTTTTTTAATTACAACAAAGTACATAAATATAAATAAATTGGTATGGAAAAAGAGTCAGACAAAAGTTCCAGTCTTTTCACAAAGCCAGCATTTTAGCAGTTTTTCAATTACCTTGAACATTTACTGCTGATACTGCACAGCCAGTTGTCTCTTAGAAAAATGTGAAAATGTGTACACATTGTGTTATATTGATCACTAAGCGGGGTAGTTAAGGAAGACAACTGTTAAGCAGAAGTTCAGATTAATAGCATAAAATATGATGTAAATACTAAAACACAGAGAAAGAAATGTGCTATCAAATTCTTGATTCAACTTGCTATAATGGATATTCTCCAAGAGTAAGAGATTTAGTTTACAGGCCTAATCTGAGAAAGAAAAATGGAAAATGACTCCATTTCCTCTGTGGCTGTTGCTGCTGTTGTCACTGTGGTGAATATAGCCACAGGAAATTTGACATTTATATTTCTTGTTACAATTAATGCACAGAAAACCACAGAAAACCTTAGGACACTTAGAAACTGATTTTATCTTTAATGTAATTATCTTGACTATAAATCTTGACAAAATCTACAGCCATCTGAACAAATTCTTAATTAAAAGAAAAAAAGAAGAATCAGACATTAATGTCTGGAAATGAGTTCTGCATCCAATTTGAGATTCTTTATATTGGAAAAGATATGCAGTGACAGGAGAAAAGGCAAATATCCACATGAACTAAATGCCCCTTGTGTGAAAGATACAGTGCTAGGCACTAGAACCACAATTTTAATTCCAAAAGTTCCCTACACACAACCTTATTTAAACCTCCACAATTTTCAGCAAACAGGGCATAATAAAGTTAAATATGTGTGACCAAGATTACTCCTAGACAGGGCAAGAACAGGAATACAAGGATCTTTCACATCCAAGACCCTGTTCTTTTTAGTTAGCTGTGGGGCCAAGGCATTGCATGCACAACCTGTCATGCACATGGCACAGAGCTCTTGGCTTTGCTAGTTCCTAATTCAGTCATTTAATAGTCTGTCTGTATCTACAGAATTACTTTCATAACCAAGAATTGATATTTTTGTTATTGATCAAATTTGAACATATTAGTACTGAGGGCAAAGCTTTGCAGCATGTTCTTAGAACCTTTCCTTCAGGTGGAGATAATTCTCTTTATCAACACATGCGGAGGTTTGGCATTGAACCAATACTAATGCAACTTGAAACCAGTTCATTTTTCTTTATCTGATTCACAATGCTAACAGAAGACTCGAAAACATCTTTCCTGAATTCAGATGAACTTTCTCTATTCCATTTCCACAGTAGGAATTTGTAATAAATTATCTTTGATGAATGAATGTGGATCTGATATAGTATAACTATTCACATTGTTTCCATTCCCTATATAGACACCACTTCTTTTTTCTTATTGATGCATTTTATAATTGTAATCATTTAAATATTATGTTTTATGTCCAATTCATATAACTCTTGATTAGTATAATTTATTCTCTTTCCATCTTGCTAATTAATCATTGGTCTTGTAGCATTTATGTTGTATAAGGCCTATGTTACACATAGTTACTCAAAGATGCCAGTAGGGATTCATTTGTTTCCCTCACACATGTATTTTGGGATGTATTTTGTCATTGCCAAGGATTTTAAAATTATTTATAGGAGAATGTGACTACATTTTCTTCCAACCTGAGATGGAAAGATGTAAGTAGTCTTTATTTATGAAAATACTATGTAGAAGAGATGGATAGCACATATTTTCTGTTTCCAAAGTGAATGAGTTCAAATTGTAGTCATATGGATTTAGTGAGCTATAAATAAGATGCTAACTCTAAGAAGCATTACAAATGACTTTGAGAAGATATCTATAGTTTTCTTACTTAGGAAACAGTATGATATTGGCAAGACTAAGACAATTAAATAGTCTATTTAATTTCTTTTACCAAATATCCTAAATATGAAATCTGTTAGCCCTTCTACTCATTTCCTCCTTACACAGTCTTTGATCTTAGTACAGAATAAGAGCAAGGCAAAGGATTCATTAAATTTTAGATTCTTATCAGATCTATCAATCTAGAATAGCTTTTTAAAGCTGTGAGTGTGTTTTAAGTCAGTTTGTGAGTTGAACACTAGATATTTAAAATTCAACTTTTCATATGCCAATGTATGGTGTATTAAGTAAAGACATAAAGTTTCAAATTTTGTTGTATAATTGTTATAATTTTAAACAGATAGTTTCAATAATGATTTTCATACATGGCATTTTAGCCAACGTTTTAAAAGGTAGCCAAAATCTTTGACTATCTACTAATAAGTAGAATAAAGTTGACTAGGTTCAGTTTCCTTTTCTAGATATTAAATTATTCTCAAATTGGAATGTAAGCATTAATATAACTTTCTCAGCAAACAGGATAATGTTAAGAAAGCATTCTCTCTTAAAATTTATAGAAGTATTGTAATTTCAATTTCCAACTTGAATATCATAGTAATGTATTGACTAGTACACATTTCTTGAAGGAGAGCTTTGACAAGATTAGTAACCAATTATCATTGAAAAAATTGAACTAAACTTAGCCTAGGCTTTCAAAATATTCTATATTTTGAAATTAGTTGAATATACTTTTCTTTAAAGTATAGGGATTCTTAAGTTAAATACTCAGCTACATTTAAGAGGTTCAACACTCTAATTTTAATGGTGAGGAAATATTTTTAAAAGTATTAACTTATTTCTCAAGGGTAATATTTAGTCTTTTTACCTAGTGCTAGTTAAAACCAGTGTTGTTATTTTTAAATTATTGCTACTTAGGCAGGGCATAATAAAAATTGAGTGGGAGTAGTTAATCCAAAATTATCTAAAGGTTTCATATTACTTCAAAGTTTAAATATGCTAGGTTCTATATAACATAAAAATGCGAGATATTTCTACTGGCTATATTTCAAAGAATATAATTCACAAGGCTTGAAATTGACCACAATTTCTAAAAATAGTGGGAGAAAGAGAAATGGAAGCAATGCTCTTCAATATTTACAAAGGTCTGCTGGTGACTAGCCTAAAATTTTTCCAACTCTTATGTATTCTTGTACACGAGTAATTGGGAGTTCAATCAGCATCTGCTAGTCTTTCATTATTATTTATTTGTGTGGGTACATAGTAGATGTATGCATTTATGAGTTACATGAGACATTTTGATACAGGCATGCAATGTATAATAATCATATCAGGATGGGGTATCCATCACTTCAAGCATTTATTCTTTGTATTACAATCTAATTATACTCTTTTAGTAATTTTAAATATACGATTAAATTATTGATGACTGTAGTCATTCCGTTGTGCTATATAATATGGGAACTTATTCATTCTTTGAACTATATTTTTGTGCCCAATAACACTCCTCACTTCACTCCCACTTTCCCACTACACTTCCAACCTCTGGAACCTTCCTTCTACTCTCTATCTCCATGAGCTCAATTATTTTCATTTCTAGCTCCCACACATAGGTGAGACCATACAAGCTTCATCTTTCTGTGCCTGGTTTATTTCACTTAACATAATGACCTCCAGTTCCATCCATGTTGTTGCAAGTGAAAGAATCTCATTCTTTTATGGCTGAAAAGTACTCCATTGTGTATATGTACCACATTTTCTTTATCCATTCGTCTGTTGATGGACATTTAGGTTGCTTCCAAGTCTTGGCTATTGTGAATAATGTTGCAATAAACATGGGAATGGATATGTCTCTTTGACATGCTGATTTCCTTCCTTTTGGTTATGTACCTAGGAGTGGGATTGCTGGATCATATGATAGTGCTATTTTTATTTTTATTTGAGAAACCTCCAAACTGTTATCCATAGTGTTTGTGTTAATTTACATTCTCATCAACTGTATGAGAGTTCCCTTTTCTCCACATCCTTGCCAGGATTTGTGATTGCCTGACTTTTGAATAAAGCCATTTTAGTTGGGGTAAAATGATATCTCATTGTAGTTTGGAATTGCATTTCTTTGATGATCAATGATGTTGAGCATCTTTTCTATGCTTGTTTGCCATTTGTATGTCTTATTTGAGAAATGTCTATTCAGATCCTTTGCCCATTTTTAATTGGAATATTAGAATTTTTTTCCTACAGAGTTGTTTGAGTTACTGATATATTCTGGTTATTAACTCCTTGTCAGATGGAGAGATTGCAAATATTTTCTCCCATTCTGTGGGTTATCTCTTCACTTTGCTGATTGCTTCCTTTACTGCACAGAAGCTTTTTAACTTGATGTGATCTCCTTTTGTCTATTTTGGTTTTGGTTGCCTGTGCTTGTGGGGTATTACTCAAGAACTCTTTGCCTAGTTCAATGTCCTGGATCATTTACCCAGTGTTTTTGTGTAGTAGTTGCATAGTTTAGATTTGATTTTTGTATAAATTACATAGCCCCTTTGAGGCTATTTTCTAGATGCTGTAGGTATGCTTCATTGTTTTTTATTTGTTTTTCTTTCTTTCTTTCTTTCTTTTTTTTCTTTTGAGACAGAGTCTTGCTCTGTCACTCAGGCTAGAGTGCAGTGGGGCCATCTTGGCTTACTGCTAGCTCTGCCTCCTGGGTTCATGCCATTCTCCTGCCTCAGCCTCCTGAGTAGCTGGGACTACAGGCGCCCACCACCACTCCCAGCTAATTTTTTGTATTTTTAGTAGAGATGGGGTTTCACCATGTTAGCCAGGATGGTCTCGATCTCCTGACCTCATGATCTGCCCACCTTGGCCTACCAAAGTTCTGGGATTACAGGCTTGAGCCACTGTGCCTGGCCTTGTTTTTCTTTTGTTTTCTCTTACTGTACATTTTCAAATAGCCTGCCTTCAAGCTCACTAATTCTTTCTTCTCTTTGATCAATTCTGCTATTAAAAGACTAATGCATTCCTTAGTATATAAATTCTATTTTTCAACTCCAGCAGCTTTTCTTGATTCTTTTTAATTATTTCAATCTCTTTGTTAAATTTATTTGATAGAATTCTGAATTCCTTCTTTGTGCCCTCTTGAATTTCTTTGAGTTTCCTTAAAACTGCAGTTTAGAATTCTCTATCTGAAAGGTCATATATCTTTGTTTCTCCAGAATTGGTCGTTGGTGCCTTGTTTAGTCCATTGCATGAGGTCATGTTTTCCTGGATGGTCTTGATGGTCACGGATGTTTGTCTGTGTCTGGGCATTGAAGAGTTTGTAATTTATTGTAGTCTTTGCAGTCTAGCCCCATTTGGACCCATCTTTCTTGGGAAGGATTTCTAGATATTCAAAAGGACTTGGGTATTGTGATCTAGGTCATATCTGCATTAGGGTGTACCACATACCTAGTAGGGCTGGGATTCTTGCAGACTCACAGAGATACTGCCTTGTTGGTCTTGGATAAGATCCAGAGGAATTCTCTGGATTTCTAGACAGAGACTCTTGTTCTCTTCCTTCACTTTCTTCCAAATATAGTCCCCTTTCCGGTTCTGAGCCACCTGGAGCTGGTTGAGGTGACACAAGCAGCCTGTGGTCACCACCACTGGAACTGCACTGGGTCACACATTAAGCAAACACAGCACTGGGGTTCACCCAAAGCCTGTTTTAATCACCACCTGGCTACCATCTATGCTTACAGGCTGGCCTATTACAATGAGCAGGTGTCGAAGCCAGCCAGGCTTATGTCCTTCCCTTCAGGGTGGTAAGCTCCAGAGGTAGATCCAGAGGTGTTCTGGTGGTTCCAGAGTTCCTCCTAGGTGGCTCCAGAGGTGCTGTCTGGGAGTCAGGGACTAGAGTAAAAAATCTGAGAAGTTTATTTTGTGTTCTATCGTACTGTGGATGAACTGACACTCAAACCACAAGAATCAGTTGTTTCCCTTCTTCCCTCTTCATTTCAAAGGCAGAGGACCCTTCCTGTGGCCACCACTGCCACAGGCCCAAAGGAGTACTGCCAGACCACCTATGTTCACTTAAGGCCCAGGTGTTTTAAGTCAGCTTGTGGTGAATGCTGCCTGGCCTGGGATTCACCCTTCAGGGCAGTGGGCTGCCATCTGGACCAGGTAGGTCCAAAAATGTTGTCCAAGTGTCAAGGTCTGTAATCGGAGACCCTAAGAGCCCACTTTGTGCTCTACCTCCTTGTGGCTGAGCTGTTACTTAACATGGAAGACAAAGTCCCCTTTACTTTTCCCTTAGCTTTTCTCAAGCAGAGGGTGTTTTTCCCTGTAGCCACCACAGCTAGGAATGTGCTGAGTCTCACTTGAAGCTAGCAAGTCTCAGGCTCACCCAAGGCCCATGGTGTACTACCTGGGTATTGCCACTGGTTATTCAAGCTCTCAAAGGCTTTTTAGTCAGCCAGCGATGGGTCTTGCTGTCACTGAGTCCTTCCCTTGAAGGCAGTGAGTTCCCTTCTAGTCCAGGTTGTGTCTAGAAATGTCATGCTGGACCTAGAATCTGGAAAGGGAGCCTCATAACTCTGACTGGTGCCCTATCTTATTGTGGCTGAGCTAGTATCCAAGATGCAAAGCAAAGTCTTCTTTACTCTTTCCTCTCCTTTCCCAAGTGGAAGGAGCCAGTCCCTTTTGAACCCATGAGTCCTGCTGCCTGGGATTGTGGGGAGGTGGTACGTGCACTCCCTTTGTCAGCCCCACTGATGTCTCAGTAGGTTGTGCACCACTCAAGTTCACTTGTTGTGAGTCCGGTGCAGCACTATGACTCAAGTAGGAGTTGCAGTCTTTGTGGCCTATACTGCATTTAAAGTTTATTTAGAGCCCCAGGGGACTTTAGCCCACTGTGGTGAGGCGTAGAGGAACTCAACTTCTGACCCATGGGATGGGTGACTCCCGTCTGGCTAGGGCTGGATTAAATATTCCCTCTATGCACAGGCATCAGCTAGATTCAGGTCAATTTTGCTTTCTCCTGTGACAGGGTAGCACTGAATTCCAAGCAATGTCTAACAATTGTTGTGTGCTCTCTCTCCCAAGGGCACAGATCCTCTCTCCATGCCACATGGCTGCTGCCGGGGATGGGATGGGGGTGTCACTGGCAATTCAAGACTGTCTTTACTACACTCTTCAGTGTCTCTTTCAGCTATATGACGTTAAAATTAGATACTGTGAGAGCTCTCGTGATTTTTGGTTCTTATGAAATGATTATTTTTTGTGTGTAGATAGTTGTTACATTGGTGTCCTTCTGGAGTGATGATCAGTGGAGGCTTCTATTTGACCATCCTGCTCCACCCCGTGTAGTCTTTTATAATTAAGAGTCTGGCTCAGAGTAGTGTATAGAATGGTTTTTCCCAATAGTCATGGTTAGTTTGCACTCATGTAGCCATGAGCCTTTTTTTTAATGTCTCATGTCCAATCTGTAATATCAAAGGTGTATTCTCTAGGAGACAACATATGAATAAACGGCCCATCCAGGGTAAAACTTCTGTGTTTTAAGTAATCATATGAAAAAATCCAAAATAACATGATTACTAGTAATAGCTGTATTGTAAACAATTCCAGACCAATATTTTGATTTTAGATAAAAAGAAAAAAATTAAGAGCCAGCTATATTTTAAAATTTTATTATTTTCAGCAATATGCATATTAGTGCCTAGATATCAACGGTCATACCAATAACTGACTGTAAAAAGAAATCCAAGGACAAAGAGATTTATCTGAGAAGTCCATGACATAAAGGGCCATTTCGTATTATTTTAGCCTGGAATACAAACCAAGAGGAAGACATATATACTGGAATTTTAAAATGTCTTACTTTTTTGAAGTATTCTAGAAGGGTTACACTCCCAGTCTGAATTAGTATTTCTACTTTGAAATTGTGGAGTAATGAAATCAAAAGGAAATGTTTTGCCTTACTCTCACCATTTATATAGAGACAAAATTAAAAAAAAAATCCCTCTTCCTTTGTGTTCCCTCTGGGACACTGAATTCAAAAATAAAAGAAACACTCAGATTACATTTTTATCTCTTTCTAGAAAAACATTACATGCATATGAAGAGAAACTATAATCTACAATTACTGAGTTTATTTTAATTTGTTTAGGAGTGCATAGTGAAATGTTTAAAAAAAATCTGAACTAATATGAAAGAAATAAAAGACAGAAACTAAGCAGGTACTATAGAGAAATTATTCTGAAATACACAGAACATAACACCAGTTATTTACTGTGATGATACCTAAGATATAGCGCTAAGAAATTATCCCAAGGCCCCGTCCCTTCTGGCCCCGTCCCGCCGCCCGCCAGCCAGCCATGAGCTCCACGCAGTTCAACAAGGGCCCCTCGTACGGGCTGTCGGCCGAGGTCAAGAACCGGCTCCTGTCCAAATATGACCCCTAGAAGGAGGCAGAGCTCCGCACCTGGATCGAGGGACTCACCGGCCTCTCCATCGGCCCCGACTTCCAGAAAGGCCTGAAGGACGGAACTATCTTATGCACACTCATGAACAAGCTACAGCCGGGCTCCGTCCCCAAGATCAACCGCTCCATGCAGAACTGGCACCAGCTAGAAAACCTGTCCAACTTCATCAAGGTCATGGTCAGTTACGGCATGAACCCCGTGGACCTGTTCGAGGCCAACGACCTGTTTGAGAGTGGGAACATGACACAGGTGCAGGTGTCTCTTCTCGCCCTGGCGGGGAAGGCCAAGACTAAGAGGCTGCAGAGCGGGTGGACATCGGCGTCAAGTACTCGGAGAAGCAGGAGCGGAATTTCGATGACACCACCATGAAGGCCGGCCAGTGTGTCATCGGGCTGCAAATGGGCACCAACAAATGCGCCAGCCAGTCGGGCATGACCGCGTACGGCACGAGGAGGCATCTCTATGACCCCAAGAACCATATCCTGCCCACCATGGACCACTTGACCATTAGCCTCCAGGTGGGAGAGCCAGGTGGGCATGACGGCTCCCGGGACGCGGCGGCACATCTATGACACCAAGCTGGGAACCGACAAGTGTGACAACTCCTCCATGTCCCTGCAGATGGGCTACACGCAGGGCGCCAACCAGAGCGGCCAGGTCTTCGGCCTGGGCCGACAGATATATGACCCCAAGTATTGCCCACAAGGCACAGTGGCCGATGGGGCTCCCTCAGGCGCCGGCGACTGCCCGGACCCAGGGGAGGTCCCTGAATATCCCCCTTACTACCAGGAGGAGGCCGGCTACTGAGGCTCCCAGCACGCTCTCTTCCCACATCATCTCCCCGTCTGGGTTTTTGGGTTTTTCTGCGTTTTCATCTTTGTTTTTTTTCTTAGCCGATTCAGTGCTGCCAATCAACCGAGGGTCTGTGAGTGGCAGTGTGGGATCAGGCAGCAGAGCTTTTTTCCCCTTTGCCTTGGGCCTTCGCAGGGCTGAGCCACCGGGCTGTCGGGGAGGGAGCTCAAGGCCATATCCCGATACGTGTAGGGCGTGTAGGGCGAGGGTCCCTGCTGGCACGTTCAGGCTGTGCTGGGGAGAAGAGACTAACTGGTTCCCAAAGGTTTCTGGTTGCCTCGCCTCTTCCCCCTTTTGTCAGCTGAGCAGTTTGTGGTTTCTCTGCAAGTTTCAGGAAGTATTCACAAAAGAAAAATACATTTTGCTTTTTATTCCTGAGGAATGGGGCAGGGACAGTGGAGAAGGTGCTGGGAAATCAGTCACCTGGGAAAGGGGGCCAGGCCATGATGCTAAATATCTCCAGCTCCCGAGTGACTGGATTTCTCCAGGACCAACAGACCTCAGACCCTCAGACCTGCCCCAGGGCCAGGTGGGGAAAGTGAAGGCTGTACGAGGAAGTGAAATTCTGAGTTGTTGGGCTAAGCCTGATCCCCTCTCCATGCTACCCGCCCCCCAACCCACTCTGGCCTCAGTAGGTTTTGTTTTAGTTGTGGCTGTCACCCAGGCTAGAGTGCAGTAGTGCAATCTCGGCTCACTGCACCTCCACCTCCCGGGCTCAAGCGATTCTCCAGCCTCAGCCTCCCGAGTAGCTGGGACTGCAGGTGCTCCACCATGCCCGGCTAATTTTTGTATTTTTAGTAGAGACGGGGTTTCTCTATGTTGGCCAGGCTGGTCTCGAACTCCTGGCCTCAGATGTGATCCACCCGCCTCGGCCTCCCCAAGTGCTGAGATTATAGGTGTGAGTCACCATGCCCGGCCCCTCAGTAGGTTTTAAGGAGCCCCCAACCCTCCTCCTTTCTGGTCTCAACAAGCTATACTGCTCCATCTTCCCCCGGCCACACGCCCCGCCAAGTACTGCACAGGGACCCCCACCCGGGGACCCTGCTCCATGAGATAATGTGAAATACGTTTGTGGACCAAACACAATAAAACCTCTGTTTGTAAGAAGAGAAAAAAAAAAAAAAGAAATTATCCCAAGAAGAGAGTATCTTTCAACATGAGCGAGGTGTTATATAAGGCAGGTTGAAATTACAAAGGGGAAAGAGATACTGTTCATGTAAGAGGGCCATGTTTTTGAAACTCTCCTCACTTTAGGATTCATTTGTAGGTGCCAGAGGCCATTTGGTTGTTCATGCACATTATTTTTAAGAAAAGCTTTTTGAAAGAAAAATAAAATTGAATGACATACATAGTAGATACATTTTTGTACAACCTGAAATGAGTAAATTGATCTGGAAAAGCTCATTCTTACTTTTTGTTTTCAAATACTAGAAATCATTATAAATGTTAACCAAACATAAATATGGTCTAGTAGTATTTGTCAATATCAGAGAAAACACACTATTAAAATGCAATCCATTTTGTAAATTTCATTTTTAAAACCTGATTGATCATTGTTAAGTGAGTTTTTGTAGCTAAGTGTTTTTAAGACTGTTGAGTGTTTTTTAAAGGAAATGTTCATGTGTTGCTAGTAGTACTATGTAAATAAATTAGTCATAAATGGAACAAATAATAATCATTGGCATAATCAATAGGACTCATTTATCTTTGATAAAACCTTTCCAAGATGCATTAGGTACATACCAACTGTGGAGAAAAGGATGGAATGTATTTCCTTTTAACTCCACATATTTATGAAAAATCTAACTTATTTAGTCGCATAATGGTAGTAGAAAAAATCTTAACAAAAATAATCATAGTAAAATATAGACATAATATTTTTAGAGATGTTTTTGTTTCATGTAAATTAGAAACAGCCTTTTTCATGTCACTCAATAAATTGTAGAATAGTATTAATACAATCCTTATCCTTTAATCATGCATATATATAAAATGTCTTATCAGGAGAAAGAACACACAGAGAAAGCGAGAGAAATAAAGAGAGACAAGAGGGGATGGAGGAAAGTTAGATATCTATTAGAAAATTATTGGACTTTCTAGAAGAGATGTCATTCCTGGAATAAAAGAAGCTTTGAGTAGATTATAGAATACATCAGAGGCATTCTTTTCAATAAATGACAAAGAAAGACAGAGTTGCAAAAATATAATCAACTGGAATAGTGAAATTTGGTAAAATTTTAGCAATTTCAGCAGAGTAAGAATACTTTACAAAAGATACTTTTTAAGAAGTATTTCTGTAATGAAGTAACTATTATATAGCAAACTGATGTAGTATGTAGACAGTGACTTATACAAAACCAAAAGAAAAAAAGAAAAGAAAAAAATTAAAACAAAGACATTAAAAATAGAAGTAGAGCATCAGATCATATTGTATTAACATGCCATGACTAGATTGTTTTTCTTTCTGATGTACCATAACCTATACAAATGCTAGGTAAACAACATGGACCAGTACCTTTCTTTTGGCCTTTAGCTGCTCATGATACTTGTCACAGGTATCTCCTGGGATTTCTCCTCCCCAGAGAGTAATTCCAACAATGGTGTATGTGATGCCCATGATGAGCAATGGGAAACAGTACACCAGTATAATGACGATAATGTGGTAACTACAAAAAAATAAGAAACACACATGCTGAAACCATATTGGAATGAAATAGTGGGGACTGCGTTTGCTTAGTTTTAAATCATAATTAAAACCACCAAGAGTTATTTCTACATTATTTCTATACATTCATCTCAAAATTCCATCAAAATATCATGCTATTGTCACTTATATTTATGTTTCAAATGCTGCCAGTTGACGTTTGTCAATCTTTACTTGGTATATGAAAACTATAGCTGGGTTGAAGGGCTCAGTTAAACACATGTTCTCCTTGCCTAGAGGTTGAGGATGAACCACTTTCCACTGCTTTGTATTCTGCTTGGTAATTGTTTAGCTAAACTAATTAAATGTGTCATTGGAGGAAAAGGGAAGGGATAGAATAAACAAATCAACTGGCATATATTTTCTCCTATATAGGACTATCTTATATATTGCTGCAACATCAGACATACGTAAATTGTTTTTCATTCAAATGGGAGGAAAAAAGTAAGTAGATAGTCTGAGCCATAATGAATCCACAAGTTACTACAATTTTTAAAAATCAGGTAAAGACATTTACATGCAATTTTCCAGAGCCATGGTCCATTTGATTGCATTATTAACTTGGTAAAAACAAAACAAAACAAAACATGTTGACATAGTAGTCAAACCAGAAGTATGCTGCTGTAAATTATCAAATTAAATTCTGGTATTTAGTAGCTTTCAATCAAAATTATAAGAATTCAATTAGAGAGGAAAAGGAGAGTAAACCATAGTACAATAGCCCAAATAGAATTTTACAATCTTTTGTGTGGATTTCACTGTCTTGGAAAGCTTTAAAGTAATTTAGAAGTTTGTTATAATAGTCTTCTCCATACCAGTGGTTTTTCTTTGTAAAGTGAATCTTAAATATCCTTGCCTTTCCGTTTCTCAGTAGATTACTAAGTATTGATTTAAAGTCAATGAGGAAGTAATTCAGTCAACAAATAATTTGAAGATGATAACATTATCATACAATTAAGATGTATTGATAAATAGTACTCAGTTGAATATGCGCTGCCTGATTTTCCTTAAATAAGTGCTTCCTAATATTTTTGTTCAAAAATCTGAACTTTGGGTAGAGCAAAGGTAGATAAAATGACTGCTTTAAAAGATAACCATTATTTGCACTATTTGCTATTTTTAAAGGGACAAATTGATGAGTAAAATAGAAAAATAAGCATTTTATTGAAATAAAATTTAAATGACTATAATTTAAAAATAAAATGCAAACAATTACACAATTACATTATTATTCCTTTTTGCTTGATTTGAGGTGGGTATAAAATATGAACCAAATTTTACCATATATTATAATATTAATATTTTCTTTTCAATCTAGTGTTGAGGGTTTTTAATGCTTTTTTTGCTTGTAAGCAAAAGAACATAAACCAAATCAAACCAAAATAAAATTAGATAACTTACTAGAGTGCTCCTTCCGTTCAGCTAAGCTCCCTAAAAGAGCAATCAACACATTTGGGCTTTGATTTCTTTCCTCTCACTCATTTCTCAATCAATAACACAATGCTCCTCTTTGCACATTGCTTTTATCTTTTATCACTTCCATCAGGAAACTCTCCAGTACCATCCCACACAGACATTCTCATATTTCCAATGAAAAACCTTAGTAACTTACACAAACTTATTGTCCACATACAAATAATACTATATTACAGTATTTTTATATATTTCCTTTTCCAAATAATGTATGAACCCTGGGGGAAATGTCTGTCTTATTTGTTTAATTGTTGCTCCTAATCTGTAGTTTCCTAAGTGTTTGATAAACTGAATTGAAAATCATAATAGAGAATTAACTTACGTGAAATGTTGTTTGGGACCTTCTGGCCATTGCACAAAGCAGAGAGTACGGCCGGGCATGACTTTGGTTTTGGAATAAAGACATTGAGGGAAGGCAAGTAGAAATGCTAGAATCCAAATACTTCCAATGACAATCTTGGTTGCTGTGGCAGACAGTCTGGGTTTCAGGGGATCAATAATAGCCATATACCTATGTAAAAAACAAACAAAACCATTTTGTTGGTTTTCTTTATAACAGTTTGAAATGGAGTTTCAAAGGTATTTCAAAGGTGTTTCAATAGTTACAGTCATTGCTCTTTTGGGAAACCAGTTGATAAGGACTGCTTGAGTAGAGGCAGCGTAGAATGGTAAGCATGGCGTAGTCTAGGAATCAGGCAGATCTAGGTTCAAATTCTATTCTGACACTTGTTTGAACTTTTTGAACCTCAGCTTTATTATTTTTAAAATCGAAATAAGAACACCCATCTCTTGAGGTATAAAGTGAGGATCAACAGATATAAGTCAGTGGTGCCCAGCCTTTTTGGTACCAAGGATCGGTTTTATGGAACATAGTTTTTTCCATGAACTGGCAGTGGGTGAAGAGCGATGGTTTGGGGATGATTCAAGGGCATTACATTTATTGCACACTTTATTTCTGTTGTGATTCCATTGTAATATATAATAAAATAATTATACAATTCACCATAATGTAGAATCAGTGGAAGCCCTGAGCTTGTTTTCCTGCAACTAGACGGTCCCATCTGGGGTTGATGGGAGACAGTGACAGGTCATCAGACATTAAGTTCTCATAAGGAACACTCAACTTAGATCCTTTGCACGTACAGTTCATAATAGGGTTTGCTCTCTATGAGAATCTAGTGCCGCTGACCTGACAGGAGGCAGAGCTCAGGCAGTAAGGCGAACTCTGGGGAATGGCAGTAAATATAGATGAAGCTCCCTAGCTCACCAGCCACCACTCACCTCCTGCTGTGCAGCCTGGTTCCTAACAGGCCAGAAACTGGTACTGGTCCCTGACCCGGGGAACTGGGGACCTCTGATGTAAGTGAAAGATATTAATGATTTGGTGTTGTGCCTAACACATTAGAATCCATAAATGTCTGTTGAATGGAATTGGAAAGGCACTTAACAAGTGCTTACAAATACTGGTTTCACAGCTCAAAACCTTCATGTCTCCTCTGTATGTTTAACTTTAAAAAATATAATTCTGGAGAAATAATATGGATTATACCACATACTTGACAAAGATGAGAAACTCCTATAAAAGATATGGTCCACAAACCCATTTAAGAGCAGCAAGAGACAAGTTCAGAATTTCCATGATTAACAAATCAAGTTTGATTGAGGTTATGCCTTCCTGTTATACCTCATAATGAATTCATACTGCATCATGAACGTCTTCATGGTGCCTATCTGTGTAACTACATATAATACTGTTGCAACAGAAAAATATATTTGAGCTTCTAAAAAGTATACTTAAAGCACACTTAAATATGACTTTTGGAGGGCAGCTTCTTGGAGAAGTTAGGAATTCTGTAAATATGGTAAGTAAAGTCATGCTTTATTAACTTAGTACAGGTAGTAACAATATAGCTGAAAGAAGCAACTTCCAATTTTGAACTGGAGATAGCATGGCTAATTGCCAAATTCTAGCTAACGTTCAGAGGCAAAAATAATATGTACCAAACAATTAGATTTCTGTATTTTAATAAAACACAATCTTTATATCGTTTCAATTCTACTTTTGGTCATTTTATGTTTATAAAATATATTTTGATTTATGACAAAGAACTCAAACAAATTTACAAGAAAAAAACAAACAGCCCCATCAAAAAGTGGGCAAAGGATATGAACAGACATTTCTCAAAAGAAGACATTCATACAGCCAACAGACACATGAAAAAATGCTCATCATCACTGGCCATCAGAGAAATGCAAAACAAAACCACAATGAGATACCATCTCACACCAGTTAGAATGGCAATCATTAAAAAGTCAGGAAACAACAGGTGCTGGAGAGGATGTGGAGAAATAGGAACACTTTTACACTGTTGGTGGGATTGTAAACTAGTTCAACCATTATGGAAAACAGTATGGCGATTCCTCAAGGATCTAGAACTAGATGTACCATATGACCCAGCCATCCCATTACTGGGTATATACCCAAAGGATTATAAATCATGCTGCTATAAAGACACATGCACACGTATGTTTATTGCAGCACTATTCACAATAGCAAAGACTTGGAATTAACCCAAATGTCCATCAGTGACAGACTGGATTAAGAAAATGTGGCACATATACACCATGGAATACTATGCAGCCATAAAAAAGGATGAGTTTGTGTCCTTTGTAGGGACATGGATGCAGCTGGAAACTATCATTCTTAGCAAACTATCACAAGAACAGAAAACCAAACACCGCATGTTCTCACTCATAGGTGGGAACTGAACAATGAGATCACTTGGACTCGGGAAGGGGAACATCACACACCAGGGCCTATCATTGGGGTGGGGGGAGGGAGGAGGGATTGCATTGGGAGTTATACCTGATGTAAATGACGAGTTGATGGGTGCTGACGAGTTGATGGATGCAGCACACCAACATGGCACAAGTATACATATATAACAAACCTGCACGTTATGCACATGTACCCTAGAACTTAAAGTATAATAATAAAAAAAAAAAAGAAAAATTTTCAGAGGTAATACTTTCATCAGAGAATGAATATCGCATAGGCCAAAAAATGTTAACCTTAAGAATAAATATTTTAAAATAAGGATATTTCATCAATATGTTTGTAACTCTTTGCTGTTATAACTACTGGGCAGAATTAAATCTTCAGAAGATTTTGTGAAAATTATCTATATAATATTCTTAATACTAACTATAGTCATTATTTACCTAAAGAAAATAGTCTTAATTCATTATGTATAACAGCTATTAGGTAAACATGAAACTTAGATTTAAAAATAATCACATTTGTCCTTTTGTGACTGGCTTAATTCACTGCATGATTCCAAATATATGTAGTATCTAAAAGAGTGAAACTTATGAAAGTATAGAACAGATGATGATTGCTGGGGGCTCAATGGGTATAAAGTTTTAATAATGCAAGATAAAGAAGTTCTAGATGTCTGCTGTATAACATAGTATCTATAGTTAACAATAAAGTATCATGAACTTGATTATGTTAAAAGGATAGATCTCATGTTAAGTGTTCTTAACACACACACACACACAACAAATACACACACCAAAGAATACAAGGACATTTTTCGAGGTGATTGATATGTTTAGTGCCTTGATTGTGGTGATATCACATTTGTCCAAACTCATCAAAATATATACATTAAATATGTGCATTTTTTGTATATCAAGTATACCTCAGTAAAGCTTACAGAAAGAGAAAAGAAAAAGTAATGATAAAAAAGTACCTAAGTTTAGGAAAACAATGTGAATTCTAAAAAGAAAAAAATGCGTATGTTTCAAATAGGAGACTTTAAAATTCATCTCTCATGCTTATGTTGGTGAAGATAATAATAAAAAAATTATTGATTATTAACTGTAACTAGGGTACATAATGTATGTAATAGGGTTACATACATCATATATACTTAATAGCCATAATAATCCAACCACTAGAATAATACTATTACCTCTATTTTACAGAAAAGAAAACTGACTTAAAAGATTATGGGAATTGCTCATAATGATCCAGATAATAAGAGAAAGAGCTAGAATTTTAAGCTAATTATGCCAGTCTTCAGAGACAATATAGATACAGATTATAGCTTTTGAATATAACTATTTATTTTAGTAGAGAAATAAATATGACCATTTATTTTAGAAGAGAAATATATATATTTCTCCTCCACAATATATATGTGTTAGATACTTATATATTGTATATGTGTGTGTGTTAGAGATACCTATCAAAGAATCAGAAGTAGAATTTTGCCATTTTGCATTTTTGAATCTCAAAGCCTTTATGTGTAACATTAAAACAAAAGTAAAATATATAAAGAAATTGTATGTGGGCATTTATGTTCCTGCTCATGTTGATTATAACTTACATAGCATTTATCTCAATATAGGAATTATTTTTGTATTGGTGTTTCAAAGCCAAGCACTTGTCAATAAATTTGTTGTATTGAACTGAATATCCCTCAAACCTCATTATAATCTTTTGCTTTGTTGCTTGCTCTGGCATCTAACGATTGCGATTTAGATATTTAATAGTTGAGTTTTTGTGACTAAAAGGAGAAGTGGAATAACACAAGCAGGCTTAAAGCCTTGTCCAACTCCTGTAGCACAGATAATTCAAAGTAAACTGCAAAGCACATTGATTCTTCTGGCTAGTCTAATTAGTCTAATGCTAGAGAAATTATTTTCTGAAATAATTTGTACCTGTTAGAAATTAATATTGTGTCATTTGAATTATATGGAAATAATCAATTTATGTTCTCACGAACATGTTAGTGATAGTAGAGATACTGAATCTTCTAGCATACCTTTTTGTCATAGCTGATCTGATCCATGATTCATTTATTCAATAAAACATTTATTGAATGCCTAGTATGGTATTCCAAATGCTAGTGATCCAACACCGGGCAAAAACGGTTTTCTGTGAAGTAGAAAAATACTTCCCAAATTGTGAAGTCTGTACCATTTGTGAGGCAGGAAAATATTAATCAAATAATCTCACCAGTAAATGTAAATTACAGATGTGACAACTGTTACGAAGGTAAGGCCAACAGTATACATGAACTGAGAAAAATATATTTAGATTGTACTTCAATTTTCCCTAAGAAAAGTCATTCTAGGTTGAAACTTGGAAGGATAACCAGGCAAGGTGGCAGAAGAGTGAAGGTTGCAAATACTTCTGGGAGAATGAACAGCAAGTGAAAAACTCCTGTGTTGATGGTGGTTTTTAAAATTATTTTATTTTATTTTATGTTATTTTATTTTTTTGAGACTGAGTCTCTCTCTGTCACACAGGCTGTAATTGCAGTGGCACAATCTTGACTCACTGCAACCTCCGCCTCCCAGGTTCAAGCAATTCTATTGTCTCACCTCCTGAGTAGCTGGGACTACAAGTGCCCGCCACCATGCCCGGCTTATTTTTGTATTTTTAGTAGAGATGGGGTTTCACCATATTTGTCAGGCTGGTCTAAAA